>NC_085841.1:277823517-278123517 GCF_035594765.1 Anolis carolinensis | reverse complement strand
AGCACATTTGTTTCTCTGGACTGAGCTCAACCACTAGGAAAAGCAAGAATTTATTCCTGAACCATCCACCTCTTGGTTTTTAATACACTTCCACTGGACAAGAGATACTTTTCAGACACATTTTCAGACGGTATCACTGAGAAACTCATCCCCTTTGTGTTTCTATTGTGGGTCTTATGCTGTAATCTATGGTCATTTTTCATTTTGTGTTATATACATATTCTGTCTTTTCCCCTCTCCCACTCTCTCTCACATACGCTTGATAGCATGAATGTCTAGGCAATCTGTTTACAGCAATTTCCCCTGTTAATTATAACAAAGCCTCTGATATTTACTAGTTTAAAACAATCATAATGTAATATTCCTTTGGATACAGAGCCCTGTTCTGTAGAAGTCATCTGAGAGAATGGCTAAAGATATATCCTGTCCTCATGTAACATCTGTTTTAAGGGAGGATATGTATTCAAGGCATATATTGAGAAATCATGCTGATATTTAGGGTGTCATTGAGCTTAGTGCTAAAACCAAGAACTGAAAAAGCTAAAACACTACAGTATTGCTCTTTTGTTATACTTTCATGTGACCACTGAACTAGAATACAATTTGTCTACATGCAGATCAGCTGATCATTCCTATTATTTATATACCTATAACTAACCTGCTTTTAATTTTTTAAGAAAAATACTGAGCAAACCAATGTGTTCCACCACATAGTGTCATGCTCTGGAACTTGAAAGACTGGGTTCAAGTTAAGATTTAATTACCTTTTGCTATGTACATATGTTTTTGTAAACATTATTGTGGCATTGCAAAGCTATAACTGAGAAGAGTAAGCCACAGCAAACAAGTTTTTGCATAGCTAATAATGATTTTTAAACATTTTGTAACTTACAAAATTTTGCTTGTATGAAAAAAAAAACCCTTGTTTCAGATAACAGTATTTTGCACCTGATGTACTAGGCTCTTTCATTTTACACATAAGCAAAATTTTGCAAGTAGTTTATAATGTGACTTTTTTATGAGGTAGTCTGCTGAGGATGAAAAAATGGTGCAAGTAGTCCTTATCTTTCAACTTTAGAAATGTGAATTTTAATGAATCGTTACTGTATTGAATGCACCAGATCCGGAATGCGCATGCCCTTGCATTGTGTCTCTGGTAATAGTTGATGTGATTCAAGATGTAGCCACACTGCAGAATTACAGCAGTTTGACACTAGTTGAAATGTCATGCATCAATGCTATAGCATGTGGGATTTGCTGCTTGTTGGGGGCACCACAGTTCTTTGACAGAGTTTAATAGCATTCAGCCATCGCAATGAACTCCTATAATTCTGCAGTGTGGCTATATCCTGAGAATACTTCCAAGATGATAGCGACCTTTGCAAGCACAACACATCAACATTAAAGTTCGAACAACTTGTGACAAGTATGTCTTTCTCAGTAGGAAAGGGATAATGTAATCCACGTCCATGTTACCCTGTTCAGGTAAATGACATTTGAAAGGAGATTTTACTCATCTGTAAGTATTTCTCTAGTATTATGATTCACTTGCTAAGCTGCCTTGGAGACAGAGTAGTAAGCCTCTTACACAGATTAGCATTTATGAGTGTGTATGTCACTGATATGGGACAAAGGTGTGCCAGGCTTACAGTAGTAAAATGGTTTTCTAAAACTTCTTTATTCTATGCTTTTCATTTCAAAAACAGTAGTATCAGTGTGACTCTTCCCTGAGAAACTAGTAAGAACCTGACCTTAGGACCTACCCATAAAAAATTCATAAAGGTCATAGGAGACTGCTGTGAAGCTCCATAAGAAGATGAAAAGAAAGATCAGGAAATACTTATGCAGATAAAGATGATACATAGAAAGGCCAGACCATTAATCATGGTGAATTTCATTAACCTCATACTGTGTGGAAGACTGGCACTTCTGATATTAAGTAAAGCTTTTTGTTCCATATTTCCATGCTAAGCTGTACATTTCTGAAGCCCAGAAAATAAACCTAATGGCTTGCTAATACCTATATGCATTAAGAAAAAAAGGCAACTTATAGTGTAAGTAAATATTATTAGGTAGAAGGAGACACAAAATCTCTGAAAGTTATGAACAAAAGGAGTAAGAAATTATTGTCGATCATTTATTCAAGTTAGAGGCAGGTGAATAAATCTATGGGGAAGTTAAGGATATTGCATTTACCAAAAAGGCTCTCTCCCATGTTCCCACAAAGCATGCTTGAATGGGTGGTGGGACCAAGAGAAGGCCCTCCCCAGTAGATCGTAGATGTCTCCCAGGTTCATAGAAAGGGATTCAGTTCTTCAGATAACCTGGTTCAGAGCCATATAGGGCTTTGTAGATCAAAGCCAGCACTTTGAATTCTACTCGGAAACGTGTTGGCAGCCAGTGGAGCTGTCACAATAGAGGAGTTGTCTGCTCCCTGTAGCCAGCCCCAGTTAGCAGTCTTGATATCGAGCTAGGATTTGGGGGGGGGGATCCCTTTTTGTAGGTAACCCCAGCTCCTGCCCCCCCGACCTTAGGTCAGAGAATCCTGGCAAGGGGGGAGCCGCTAAAGATCAAGGCTTCTCGCTACAAAATCTCACCCTTAGATGTGAAGAAAGAAGACCGAGTTGTTTATTCACTTCAGCTGAAATGGATGACACCCGTGATCGTTCGTCAAGGAGCCATAACACACAATACAGAGCAACAACTTTTATGATACAGAAAATGGGAGGCGCAATTTGAAATTTGCGCTATTCATTCCCCCACCCACCTGCGTGGATTGGTCCCTGAGGCAGCGGCGCGAACCCCCGTCCAATCAAGGAGCTCCCGTCGTCTCGGTTTTTCCACCAATCAGAGGCGAGGAGGCGGGCTGAGCCGAGAACAATGGATTTGCTAGGGATTATGATTGAGTCATTGAGTCAATATGCAAGAAGGAAGTACCGAGCACCTTGACAAGCCCTCAAGGTAGTTTCCAGACTGCTTCTTGGGGTGCAAATATACATATTTGTCTGGCGAGCTTGCCAGATTCCGGTGAGCCAAAGCTGATCAGATGGGCAGGATTTGTTTCTGAATGAGTCCAGTTCATTTTGACAGCTGGGACAATCATAAGCTTTGATTGCCCCCATTGTAAGTGGTCCACGAACCAGATAGTCATCTTTCCATTAAATGGGCAAGCTCTGACGTTTAATGGGGGAAGACCATATCTGTTGTCCATGCAAGATGAGTGTCTGACAGTCTCTTGGTGTGAGGTTGCAACCATCTGTTTCATTTTGATTCCTAGGTCAGATTTCGGTCATTCTTTAATATAAAATATATTTCATAGTAATAAAGGGAAAAGGGAACATGCAGGGTACACAGGACACATGTGGGAACATAATTCATCTTGTTTCACCCATCCCAGAGCCCAAGTTTCAATGCAGGGAATTCATAAAGTAATAAAAGTTCAGAAAGGGGGTGGAATCTGTGGCAATCCGGGCGAAACGGCCCCACTGGGCCAAAGGTCAGTGGAAGGGGGCACTCCGAAGATGAGGGCAGTTCATGAACGGCAGGCAGTGAGCCCTGGGTGGACCCCTCCGCACCCAGCACGTAGTCCGAACCTTCATGAGTCCGTTCTTATAGAGAAAATCGTGCCGCAGCACAGAGAAACTCCGTTTTGACAGGTTTTGACAATCAGCTGATTTGCTTCTAAAAACTTTATTAATTTGAGAATGGGTGGTCTCCTCGTGATGGGGAGGCCCTTTGAGTTAGGGGTATGGAAGATGGTCCTGCTTGTTATCAAAAGCCACTGAAAAGTCCAGGACAATCAACAGGGACACACTCCCCCTGTTTAGTTCTCTGCATAAGTCATCCATCAAGGCGAACAAAGCTGTCTCTGTCCCATAACCAGGCCCGAAACCAGACTGAAATTATACAAGGCTGATACCTGTATCTTAAAAGATAAAAGTAAAGCATGAAAGGACTCATGATCCTGTCATAAACAGACCTTAACACAGTTGTAAATCTAAGTCAGAATAACATGCCTATGAAACTGATTCCTGCTCAGCAGTGTTTGGGGATGGAGATGTAAATAGAGGTTGAATAGTGGTTAGATAAAAAGAGACTGATCATTTGGATCATGGATTGCTTCCTTTTAAATTGACAATTTACAATTTTGTCGATGGCTTAGAGAAGGATTATATACTAATCTTGTGCTTTGGAAAGAATCACTATACATTTCTTTTTGTTTCATTTGTAAGGCCCTGTTTTAGTTTTTGAGCACCTCTCCCAAAAATGGCCCCTTTTCAAATGGGTTTTTTGTTCTGGGTCTGGACTATTGGCCAACATGGGTGGCCTTCCCAGGCTTCCCTTCCCTTCATTTTTAGGGCTAGATGGGTGAAAATCACCACACATGGAGGGCACATCTACCACTCTTAGCCAATCAAGTTTTATAACATTTGGGTTATCCCCCAATTTTTAGGGATTTTTTTTTTGCTTTCCATAAATAAAATCTCCTTTAAAACATTCCCTCTCCCTCTAACTTCTCCAGGAGCAGCAGCAGGAGGGAGGCAGGCAAAGCACCATTCCTTCCTGCCATATGATGCCGTACACACACACACACAGACCAATGCCCAGCCTCCCTCATTTTTTTAAACTGGCAGCAGTGGGAGGGGGGAATTCCCCTCCACTCCTCATCACTTTTGGCAATTGTATGGTTGGTCTTGAAGCTGCCATCTTGGGTCCTTTCTTGCTGCTGCTGCTGCCTTCCTCTCCTCCTCCTCCTCCTCCCCTCTCTTCCATCTCTCATGCAAAGAAGGCGCTTCCAGCCTTCTCCTCTTCCTCCTTCACACCTCTTATGCTCTCCTCCTCCCTCCTCCTCGGCTCCTAGAGCTGCCACCTTAGGTCGTTGTTGCTGCTGCCTGGCTTACTTTAGAGTAAGAGGTGCAAAGAAGGAAGAGGAGGAGGCTGGAGGCACCTTCCTTGCATGAGAGATGGAGGCATTGCCACCAATTTACGAAGAAGTGAGTGGGGCTGGGCACTGGACTGTGTGTGTTGTGTTTGTAGATCCAAGGCAGTGCCAGAGCGGCTCCAAGAGCCGAGGAGGAGCCACACACGCATTCTCCAATGCATTTTAACGAGGCTTCCCACTTGCAGATAAGGAAGAGTGATGACTTCCTGGAAGAGGAGAGTAAATGAGGGCTTACTTTTTGTTTTCTGCAGGATTAATAAAAAAGATTAAATTGTGTTCACAAAAAGCAATCACACAAACAGATACCATTCAGACTTTCCTTTAGTTTCATGGTTATTTTCATACCAGAGGAGGGTTTATCGTATCGTGCCATCTGAATGAAAGAAACGGTACAAAAACCCGGATTAAACAGCAGAAACGGTTACCATGCACATGACTATTATATACTGTAGAACTTTGACTTAGGAGCATCCCAATTTAAGAGTGTTTTGAGTTAAGAGACATTGCTTGGCCTGGGGTTCGCTGTGACATACTAGCAGAGTTTTGAGTTAAGAGCTAACATTAGCACCAGAGGGAATGCTAGCACCAGATTACAGCACTTTAGGTCTGCAAGGGAGCAGCTTCCATGCCTTGTGCCTTGTGCTTTTGTCCGCTTTGAAGAACTTTGAGTTAGTTGATTTTGTGTGGTTTTTATTCCTGGTATGTTTGGTTTCATGAAGAGAGAGAAGGAAAGAGAGCAAGAAAGGGAGGGAGACTGGAATGAATACAGTATGAAGAAAATTATGCTTCTGCCTCTGTACTTTGTGCTTTATGTTTCCTTGGTACACCTTTGTGCTTCTGCCATGTTAAAGCTGATCTTTCTTTTTTATTGTTCCATGTGCATGTGCAGGTTTTGCCTTGCTGTTAACACTGGCCAGCACACATTTTGTTGCCTCAAATGTGTTTCCTTGCCACAACTTTGTGCTTCTCTCATTTTTATTGTTCTATGTCAATGTGCATATATACATTATTAGTTATGTGTAAAGTGCATTTTATTATTTAAAAACACATAAAAATCAGGGTGGGAGGGGCCAGGGGGGCGGAAGGACTTAATATTTTTGAAATAAGAGTGATTTGAGTTAAGAGCTTGGTCACGGAATTAATTAAACTCTTAACTCAAGACATCACTATAGTGTGATTATTCCCATCCCCTCTCTTAATAAATGGAGAAATGTGAACCAAATCATATTTTATCTTATAGTTGTAGAAGGCTTAAAGATTTTAGATTTGAGGGCAGCCTGCTATACATCCCTTCCCATTCTTGATCTGCAGGATGTTTGTAAGTTTGGAGAGGCAGCAAATGCCTGATTATGTGAGATTAGCAAATGACTATGTTGTGATGACTCATACGCCATGTAGTCCCGTTCCTAGTACTGTTGTGAATGATGAAGAGGAAAACTTGGGTTTTCCACCATTTCAGCCAGAAAAGGAACTATCCCAGCCAGAAATTGAGCCTTTGCACCTGCAAGAGATTTGTCTTCCAGAAGTCTGTCAAACAAGCCCCGAGCCAAAATCTCCCCCGTTTTCTCGCCATGATTTTTGTAAACAACAGAGGGGAGTTCAACAGGCGTCTCGCAGGAGTGCTAGGATAGCTGCTAAGCATTCAGCTGATTAAGCCTGCTTTCCATGGGAAACTTTAAGGAGTCATGCATCTGGACTCAGAGAATAGCTTTCGTTTCTGGTTCTCCAGAGAACTGCTCTTTGGCGGGAAAACTAGACCCTATTTAGGTGTTTTGCCCACGGAGGGATCTTGCGGAGTCAATTCGTCAGCTACCGGAGCAGCGTGTGTGGACAGCTACTCCTGCTTTCAAGCCTTTGTTCCTGTTCCAAGCCTTCGTTCTCAGCCTTGTTTTCTCCCCGGATCTTGCCTTGTTTCCAGGACCTCGCCAAGTAATTACCACGGATCTTGTTCTTGCTCCTCGTTTCCTTGTTGCCTTGAATCAAGCTTTGTGTGCCAAGAATCAAGTTATTTCCTAGCCTTGCTCAAGTTCATGGACTAAAGGACCTTGTCATCTCCCCTCACTTGCTTGGCAAGTGAGAGTTTCGGTTATTGGATTACAACTTTGGACCTTAATATTTCATATTGGACATTGCTTTTTTGGACTAATTTTGACCTTTCCTGAAAGGTCTACTTCTGGACTATTTCCTATACTTGTTTCTATTAACTTTATATATTTCCTTAATAAAGATATTAGATAGAATCTGGCCTCTGTGTATGGTTATTGGTGCTCTGCAGCCTGGGTCGTGACAGTTTGACTCCGCCACCCTAAGCACCAATTAACCTAGGCCAGAATGTCTACCGGAGCCGGACCGGGGGCCCAACCACTCAGTTACACCATCGACAAGGATGAAGTGGACCGCATCCGTGATAAGCTCAATGCGCAGGAGGGAGAAATAAGGGGATTGAAGGAACGCGGAATCCGTCTCCCGGCCCTGGCGCTGCCAACCAAGTTTACTGGAGAAGCTTCTAAGGTTCATGTTTTCCGTCGCCAATGCCAGGCTTATCTAGAGGCCCGTAATGCCGGGTTTCCCCAAGAAGACATCAAGGTGGCGTGGATCTACAGTCTCCTAGACGGGCCAGCGGCCAACTGGGCGACGGCACTGTTCGACCAAGACTCCCCACATCTAAGATCAGCGCAACAATTCTTGGATCACATTAAGGCGACTTGGGGGATTGAGGACAATTTGGAGGCAGCCGGCCACAAACTCCGGCGCCTCTCCCAAGGGGACAGACCCATGTCCCAGTACATAGCCGAGTTCCGAGTGTTGGCCCATAACACCGGATGGAACGATATAGCCCTCAGAGGACAATTTCGGGAGGGTCTCAACATCGAGATGCTGGAGGAAATCTCCAAGGTGGATCCTCCACACTCTCTTGAAGCACTCATTGATCAATGTTTACGAGCTGAAGTCATGATTGCCAACAGAAGACAATGGATCCGAGGCCAGAGCGGTAGGACCGGAGCGAGACCTCCCGCTCCCACCGGCGTCCAGCCGCGCCCAGTGTGGAGACCCCCGCCACCAGCCCCATACCCCAGAGGAAGCGAGGAGGTGCCGATGCAGTTGGGCAATGTGCGCCCCAGATTAGATGCCGCCGAGAAGGCCCGTTGCCAACGCCTAAATCTCTGCTGGTACTGCGGAAACGGGGGCCACTTTGCCAGAGAGTGTCCAGCCAAAGGGAAGCCCGCCGCTCGTCTGGCGGCGGCGTCCTCCACGGAGACGAAGACGTCTGAGGCGGCTGGCGCACAGCCGGCGGGGGAAGCCAGCGACCGGGCGTAGAGAGGCTCGCCAACCCGGTCAAAAAACCCACTCAAGAGCCGCCAACCGGGGTCCTATTTCTTCTAGTGGTCACCTTGTGGTCAGTAAAAAAAGGACCCGTCATGGTCCATGCCATGATAGACTCAGGAGCCACAAACAACTTCATTGACAGAGAGTATGCCGACTCTCTGGGATTACAATATCACGACTTCAAGAACGCCCGTGTGGTGCAAGCCATCGATGGCCGCCCCCTCAAGACAGGTCCAGTAAGCCAGTGGTCGGAACCCACCAGAATGTGGATAAGGGAACACATGGAAGAGATTTCCTTCTTTGTTACCGAGGTTCCCCACTTCCCTGTGATTTTGGGAATTCCATGGCTGACACTCCACGACCCAAGCATCTCCTGGTCCAACAGAGAACTGCAGTTTGCTTCAAAATATTGCCAAAACCATTGCCTTGTAGCCAAGGTATGCCATGCCACAGACGCTGAACCCATCATCACCTTGCCCAAGAAGTACTCGGAATATTGGGATGTATTCAATGAAAAAGAAGCCGAGAGACTACCCCCACATAGACCTTATGACTGTGCCATTGACTTGGTGGAGGGGGCCCCGATTCCGCGAGGACACCTCTACTCCCTGACTGAACCAGAGCAAGAAGCTCTCAGGGAGTTCTTAGAGACAAACCTCCGCAAGGGGTTTATCAGACCCTCTCAATCCCCAGCCGCTTCCCCAGTGATGTTTGTGAAAAAGAAGTCAGGGGACCTACGCTTGGTGGTGGACTATAGAGCATTGAACAATATCACTAAACGAAACCGGTATCCCCTGCCTTTGATCTCAGACCTTTTAGACCGGCTTCGAGGGGCTAAAGTTTACACCAAACTGGATCTTCGAGGAGCTTATAATCTAGTTCGCATCAGGGAAGGGGACGAGTGGAAGACTGCCTTCCAGACAAAATTCGGTTTATTCGAAACCCTGGTTATGAATTTCGGTTTATGTGGAGCTCCCGCAACGTTCCAGCATTTTGTCAACGATATCTTTCAGGATTATCTAGATCGGTTCCTGATTATCTACCTGGACGATTTTTTGGTGTTTTCTAGATCACAATCAGAACATGAGAATCACGTCAGAATGGTGTTACAACGATTGCGGGACCACGGACTTTATGCCAAGTTGGAAAAATGCGCTTTTGATCTGCAAGAGGTAGATTTCCTGGGATATCGTGTCTCGCCACTAGGGCTCACCATGGACCCGGCAAAGGTCACAGCAGTATTGGAATGGCGGGCGCCAACCAACAAGAAAGAGGTGCAACGATTCTTGGGGTTCGCGAACTACTACCGCAAGTTCATTCCAGACTTTGCCCGCTGGTCTGACCCAATCACCAGCTGCATCCGTGGGAAACAGCCTTTCCGCTGGACAGATCAAGCAGAGAAAGGGTTCCGGCAACTAAAGAAATTATTCACGTCCCAGCCAATCCTTCAGCATCCAGACCCTGAAACCCCTTTCGTCGTGCAGGCGGACGCCTCCGATGTGGCGATTGGGGCTGTACTCCTACAACCAGTGGGAGATCATCTCCATCCTTGTGCCTTTTATTCCCGTCAATTGACCGCACCAGAGAGAAATTACACTATTTGGGAAAAGGAACTTTTGGCCATAAAGGCAGCCTTTGAAACTTGGAGACATTGGTTAGAAGGGGCCAAATTTCCCATTGAAGTACATACTGATCATCGGAATCTAGAGCATCTAAGAACTGCCCGCAAGCTAAATCAGAGGCAACAACGCTGGGCTTTATTCTTTGAACGTTTTAACTTCCAAATTCATTATGTAACCCCAGCCCAGACCAAGCAAGCAGATGCCCTGTCACGGAAACCGGAATACGCTGCAGGGCGCAAGGAGACCTCTGAGTCCCAGCTGCTACAACCCGAGAACTTTGCCACGCTCACAGTGGGAAACACCAAATCCACTCCCATTGAATCAACTCCCTCTACTCCAGGGCCCCTTTGTGCTCAGGAAATCAGGGCTAGTCAGCAAGCAGATGCTTGGGCACAGGACCAACTTCGCCAAGGGCTACGTTTTCCCTTTTCGCTCAAGGATGGGCTACTTTGCTATAGAAATCATGTTTACATCCCCCCAGGACCGGGCAGGGAAAAAGCACTCCGTCTGTGTCATGACTGCAAGCCAGCAGGGCATTTCGGACTATTCAAAACCATGCATTTGATCCTAAGAGACTTCTGGTGGCCCAAGATCCGCAAGGATGTGGAGAAATATGTCAACACCTGCCCAGTATGCCAGCGCTCCAAGACAAGAAGGGAAAGACCCTCAGGGCTTCTACATCCCCTCCCTACCCCATCCCACCCATGGGAAATAATCTCTGCGGATTTTATCACTGATCTACCACCTTCCTGTGGATTCACCACGATCCTAGTGGTGGTGGACCTTTTAACCAAGTTAGCCCATTTCATTCCCTGTGATGGCCTTCCCACGGCCAAAGAGACTGCAGATCTATTCCTTCAACATGTTTTCAGATTACATGGATTGCCCAAGAGTTTGGTCACAGACCGTGGGTCCCAATTCACCTCTCGTTTCTGGAAAGCACTACAAAAACTATTGGGCATAGACTCTCGTTTATCTTCGGCTCACCATCCCCAAACGGATGGGCAAACTGAGCGCACCAATGCCACTTTGGAACAATACCTTCGCTGTTATGTGAACTACCAGCAGGACAATTGGGTTTCCCTGTTACCGCTGTCAGAGTTTGCCTACAACAATGGGGTCCAGGCTTCTACTAAAGAAACCCCGTTCTTTGCAAACTACGGCTTCCATCCACGTTTCTTTCCTCCTGTCATTGAAACCTCAGAAGTTCCCGCAGCAGAGGACTGGCTGCAGGAACTCACAGCGGTGCAACAACTTTTGCTCCAGCAACTGGACCAAGCCAAGGAGGACTATAAACGCCACGCTGACAAACATCGCCAGCCGGGCCCCGAAATCAAGGTAGGAGACCGGGTTCTTCTGTCCACTCGCTTTTTGCCCTCCCATCGCCCTTGCCGGAAATTAGATGCCCGTTTCATTGGGCCCTACCCAGTGGTGGCGCAACTTAACCCCGTGACTTTCAAACTCCAACTTCCGCGCTCTATGCGCATTCATCCAGTGTTTCATCGTTCTCTGCTCCTTCCGGCGGAAGGGGTGCGCCCTGATGCAGACCGTCCGGCCCCCCCTCCTGTTTTGGTGGATGGGGAGGAGGAATTCGAGGTTCAGGACATTTTGGATTCTCGCTTTCACCGCCGCCGTCTACAATATCTCATTGACTGAGTTCCTAGTACTGTTGTGAATGATGAAGAGGAAAACTTGGGTTTTCCACCATTTCAGCCAGAAAAGGAACTATCCCAGCCAGAAATTGAGCCTTTGCACCTGCAAGAGATTTGTCTTCCAGAAGTCTGTCAAACAAGCCCCGAGCCAAAATCTCCCCCGTTTTCTCGCCATGATTTTTGTAAACAACAGAGGGGAGTTCAACAGGCGTCTCGCAGGAGTGCTAGGATAGCTGCTAAGCATTCAGCTGATTAAGCCTGCTTTCCATGGGAAACTTTAAGGAGTCATGCATCTGGACTCAGAGAATAGCTTTCGTTTCTGGTTCTCCAGAGAACTGCTCTTTGGCGGGAAAACTAGACCCTATTTAGGTGTTTTGCCCACGGAGGGATCTTGCGGAGTCAATTCGTCAGCTACCGGAGCAGCGTGTGTGGACAGCTACTCCTGCTTTCAAGCCTTTGTTCCTGTTCCAAGCCTTCGTTCTCAGCCTTGTTTTCTCCCCGGATCTTGCCTTGTTTCCAGGACCTCGCCAAGTAATTACCACGGATCTTGTTCTTGCTCCTCGTTTCCTTGTTGCCTTGAATCAAGCTTTGTGTGCCAAGAATCAAGTTATTTCCTAGCCTTGCTCAAGTTCATGGACTAAAGGACCTTGTCATCTCCCCTCACTTGCTTGGCAAGTGAGAGTTTCGGTTATTGGATTACAACTTTGGACCTTAATATTTCATATTGGACATTGCTTTTTTGGACTAATTTTGACCTTTCCTGAAAGGTCTACTTCTGGACTATTTCCTATACTTGTTTCTATTAACTTTATATATTTCCTTAATAAAGATATTAGATAGAATCTGGCCTCTGTGTATGGTTATTGGTGCTCTGCAGCCTGGGTCGTGACATATGTGTAGATACTGTGGTTGAGGTGGAAGAGTTTTGGCTGATGTGAATCTCTCTTGCCTCCTTCAAAAACACATTGTTCATTGTTGAGCCTATACTTCGCCCTCTTTGCACATTTTTATTTAATTTTCTTCATTGTAACTAGGGCTAAATCCTTGGCAAATGTGAAGTTAAAAGAAGTTGAAGCAAGAATCCATTATTTTTTCTCAACTGCACCTTAATTTGAAAAGAAGGAGGGTATATTTTATCTTTGAATAACTCTAAAATGGCTCAACAGACTTCAGACCAACTTTTTTTTTTGCACAGTACAACCTCTTTAAGATTAATTGAAGCATGGCAAATTTTAGCCAAAGGGAAAAAAATTATAAAGTCAAGATATCACAGAACTAAGGATTTATAGGTGGAATAACTCTTCAAGTTGAAACAGTGTGTTAGCTATGATACAGTATGACTCTTTGAAGGGCAGGTTTATCAGCCGTCTGCATCATTTTATCAATAACAATGCAAATTGTCTTATTTAAAATGGGAGAGCAGTCATCTTGATATGGTAGGATTTTGTCCATATCTTTTATAAAGGATTCCATACATATCGTGGGGGTTACAAGGGAGAACTATATTATACATTATTATAGCAGCTAGGCTGTCATATGGGACCACTTCACACGACCCTTTCAGGCTGTGCCGTTTTACCAGCAGTCACCAGCGAACGGGTAGGTGGCGGCTCATGGCACCCCGCACACCCCCCATCATGCAGTGGGGAAGAGACAGGATGCATTGGCAGCCTGTTCCTGTCCCCATCAGATGGGAGAAAGGGTGGCAATATGTGGCAACACACGTTTTCCCATCGCCCTTTCTCCCATCACTTGGTAAAAAGGGGAGGAAAGTGCAGGTAGCTCCATTGGAGTTACCCAAAACACACTTTCCTCCCTGTGATGGTGAAGGAAGTGCCTTTCAGCGCTTCCCCTCCACTTTGGGAGGAATGTGGGTGGGGCCTGCTATGCATCATGTGATGGTGCACGGTAGACCTCGTCCTTGCCATGATTAAAAGCTGCAAAATGGGGCTAAAATGCCTCATGTGAAGAGGTCCAGAAATGGAAAGTTACATAAGAGGATTTGGTTAATGAAGCTGTTCAACCTTACAGAAATGTAAAATGTAATTATTGCAATTAGAGAAAAATCATGGACTAGTTTTAACAAAGAATGGAAATTGCTAATTGTTTGTTTGTTTGTTTTTTGCAAGGCCAATGGAATAAATGATAAATATTGGAATATGACAGTAGGATTAATTAAGTTGTAGAACGTTATTATAGGATTTCAGTAAGTAAGTTAGGAGCCTCCGGTGGCCTAGGGGATAAAAGCCTCGTGACTTGAAGGTTGGGTTACTGAAAGCTGCCAGGTTTGAATCCCACCCAGGGAGAGCGTAGATGAGCTCCCTCTATCAGCTCCAGCTCCATGCAGGGACATGAGAGAAGCCTCCCACAAGGATGGTAAAACATCAAAAACATCTGGGCGTCCCCTGGGCAACGTCCTTGCAGACGGCTAATTCTCTCACTCCAGAAGCAACTTCAGTTGCTCCTGACACGAAAAAAAAGTAAGTAAGTTTTTATAATCTCTCTAACTATCTGTAAGATAGTTGGAAGTCATTGTTCTCTTTTCTCTCTTTTTATTTTGGTCTATATGTGTGTAACTTTCTAAATAATGTATTTGTAATTTTGAAGTTCAGTTGCCCCCCACCAGTATTTCTCTTCTGTATGCTTCGATTATATGTACCTGCATTTACTTGATTGCAATGCACCATTTATTGTAATCTGCACCTCAATTTTGAAATGCCCATTTCTAAAAAAAAAATGGATTTCCCCCACCCAACTTGCTGTGGGTGGGGAGCACAAGCCACAAGGCAAGCAGTGCACCATGGTGGTGGGGGTGTCTCTCTAGATCTGGATGCACCTGTCCTCCATTTTGCAGACCGGGAAACCTTTGCAAGCCAATGAATTCTCCAAATGCCCAGACTTTGCGTGCCATTGCTGGAGTACAAGGCACAGACATCGAAAGGGCTGCCCCGATAGGAGGGAGGGTCAGAGCAGACAGAGCAATGTGGCATGCTGCACCTCAATGCTTCTGCCCTCCTAGACATGGCTCCATCTCAAGACCAAGCTGCGCAAAACCCTGCAGGCTGTGGGCACAGAAAGGGAGAGGGAAGGAGCTGGAGTTCGCATGCAGCATGCTGGGTCTTGCGCAGGCGCAGGGAAGAGCCATGTCCAGGAGGGCAGTATTGAGGCACTGCGCTCCATGCCTCTCTATCTAGAATCCTAGAATCATAGAATAGTAGACTTGGAAGAGACCTCATGGGCCATCCAGTCCAACCCCCTGCCCAGAAGCAGGAAATAGCATTCAAAGCACCCCCAACAGATGGCCATCCAGCCTCTGCTTAAAAGCCTCCAAAGAAGGAGCCTCCACTGACGAACAGCCCTCACTGTGAGGAAGTTCTTCCTAATGTTCAGGTGGAACCTCCTTTCCTGTAGTTTGAAGCCATTGTTCCGCGTCCTAGTCTGCAGGGCAGCAGAAAACAAGCTTGCTCCCTCCTCCCTATGACTTCCCCTCACATATCTGTACATGGCTATCATGTCTCCTCTCAGCCTTCTCTTCTGCAGGCTAAACATGCCCAGTTCTCCAGACCTTTGATCATTTTAGTTGCCCTCCTCTGGATGCTTTCCATCTTGTCAACATCTTCCTTCAACTGTGGTGCGCAGAATTGGACGCAGTATTCCAGGTGTGGTCTGACCAAGGCAGAATAGAGAGGGAGCATGACTTCCCTGGATCTAGATGCTATACCCCTATTTATGCAGGCCAGAATCCCGTTGGCTTTCTTAGCAGCCGCATCACATTGCTGGCTCATGTTTAACTTGTTGTCCACAAGGACCCCAAGATCTTTTTCACATGTACTGCTGTCTAGCCAGGCATCCCCCATTCTGTATCTTTGCATTCCATTTTTTCTGCTGAAGTGAAGTATCTTGCATTTGTCCCTGTTGAACTTCATTTTGTTAGTTTCGGCCCATCTCCCATGTCTGTCAAGATCGTTTTGAATTCTGCTCCTTTCTTCTGGAGTGTTAGCTATCCCTCCCAGTTTGGTGTCGTCTGCAAACTTGATGATCGTGCCTTCTAACCCTTCGTCTAAGTCATTAATAAAGATGTTGAACAGAACCGGGCCCAGGACGGAACCCTGTGGCACTCCACTTGTCACTTCTTTCCAAGATGAAGACGACGCATTGGTGAGCACCCTTTGGGTTCATTTGCTTAGCCAATTACAGATCCACCTAACTGTAGTTTTGTCTAGCCCACATTTTACTAGTTCGTTTGCCAGAAGGTTGTGAGGGACTTTGTCGATCTGCTCTGACAAAGAGGAGAAACTCGAACCTGGTGCTACGACAGCAGCAGCATGTGAAGTCTGGGCATTTGGTGAGCTTGCTAGTTTGTGAAGGCTGCCTGGTTTGGCAAGAGGGAGGAGAAGAGCATCCAGATTTAGAGGGACATTGGAAGGAGAGGGGCAGGTCTAATCAAATTTCTAGTATGCCATCGAATGTAATGCGCACTCCAATTTGGACTAAGCAATTTAGCCAAAAATGGTGTGCTTTACAATCAAGTAAATACAGTAGTTTTATTTCATAAAACTCTTTTAACAAAAATATTGTTTAAAAAAGATGAATTGAAGCATGACAAATTTCAGCCAGAGGGAGAAAACAGTCATAAAGTCAAGATAAAATGGAACTGAGGATTTTTAGGTGAAATAACTCTTTCAAGTTCGATCAGTAAGTTAACTATGATGTGACTCATTGAAGGGCAGGTTTATCAGCCGCCTGCATCATTTTATCAATAACAATGCAAACTGATCAATTTAAAAAGAGAAATCAGCCATCTTGATAGGGTAGCATTTGGTCCACATAGCATGGACAGGCAGCAGCAATTTGGAGCATTATGATAAACCTCAATCTAAAATGCATTTTTCTGCTCTGTATTTTGGCTGTACATTTCAGAACTGATCTTAGATGATAATAATAATAAGTATAACAACAACAGCAAAAATAATATTTTTTCTTGCCTCTCCTTGTGAATCAAGAGGGAGAACAAAACAACACAACTGATGATAACTAATGATCATCAGTTAAATGTATACTATATACATTCCTAGCTTAGGTACTCAATTATGCCTGGTTTAGGTCTTTTGGAAAGGATTAACATTAGAAAAACTCATTTATGTTGGATAAGCGATACTCTACTGTCATGGTCTCTTCATGACGCTGCATGTACTGCAACTCCTGTCATCCAGGGTTCATCCCCCTCCAAACCCCACAAGGTCTTAAAGTTGGTCATGGAAGGTCTTTGTGCCAGTTTCAGTCCAGATCTATCCTTGACAGTGTTCACAGTAGTCTATGGATGTGGGTGTAGGTTACTACAACTTCCATTATCAAGGATCCATCCCCCAAATCCCACCGGGGGGGGGGGGAGAGAGAGTAGTCTCTGTGCCAAGTTTGGTCCAAATCCATTATTGGTAGAGCTCTCTAGTAGTGGGAGAATAGGAAATTGGCCACAAACATACATCACCGCCCACATACATTTTATCATATAATATAGATAGATGTATAGTATACATATACGTACTATACAAATATAAAGAACTTCCCCTCTACCACTCACCACTTTTGACTTCCTTTTGCTTTTTTAAATGGAGACTTATATTAAGTTCTTCAAGATATCCAGCTGAAGCCAACCATGAACTTCCAGAGGCTTGA
The DNA here is from genome assembly GCF_035594765.1 of Anolis carolinensis. NCBI lineage: Eukaryota > Metazoa > Chordata > Lepidosauria > Squamata > Anolidae > Anolis > Anolis carolinensis. Next base: position 278,106,298 of record NC_085841.1, on the reverse strand, counting down.
CTGCTGCCTAGCTACTGGAGTTGGAGCTGAGGCCAAGTTGTCTCTGGAGAGAAAGAGGATGATTTTCTTATGAAATGGTATAAAATTAAATCAGACATATTAGTTCCTTGAACACCCCTGTCCCTTGTTAGATTCCAGGGGCTTCCTTGTGGGAAAAGTTTTCCTCTGTTTTCCTGCATGGCAGGGGTTGGATTGGATAGCCCTTGTGGTCTCTTCCAACTCTATGTTTTTATTATTCTTGATCCCAAGATTGCCTCTGCTGTTTAGGTCTCCTACTGATTGTGGCCTTGTACCTTCTAATGCCACAGTTTTTTGACTCTGCTTCTATAGCAGATCTGACTGAGCAGCCACCTGCCTGAGATGGTCATTTTCTCAAGTACTGTCGTAGTTGTCAGATCCAGTTTGGACTTTTCAGTGGGTAGAGCCAACCATGGCAGACACATTGGCATGCCACAGTAAAGTTTCAGAAATCAATAATCCCCTGGGAATGAGCACTGCTCATCATTAAATAACCTAAATACAATTGCTGTATGTCTAAAATCATAGAAATGAAGAGTTGAAAGATACCACAAGGGCCATCCAGTCTAGCTCCATGCCATGTAAGAATATAATTTTTTAAGCCTCAAATTGGATTTGTTATCCAATCAGATTCACTGGTCTTTTTAGATTTTTCAAGTAGGATGTCATGGAGTCCAAAATCATATTAGTACTATGTTAATATACACATATAAATACAATTTTAAATAAATCTTAGAATTTTTCTCTTCTTTAGAAAATGGGAGGGTTTGGAGACATAAAAGAAATGTATGCAACTGGTTCAGTTCAAGATGTTGCACTTGAGTTAATTAACTTCAGTCTGTAACATTCAGGCTCTTAACCTTATTAGTTTTAGTGAATAATGTTTGAGTTCTAGGTAATGAGCCAAAAGCTACTCTACAGCTAAAAAAAATGAGAAATAATTTGAAGATGTAGACTAAAAGATATCTGTTAATAAGATCTTCATGCTTACTACAAACAAGGTTTATCCCCTTTTCACTGCTGCATATTGATGACACTGCAGCTTTTAGATGTTTATGTGGCTTGTATTTTTAGTTAATACGAATGTTGTAATTAATCACCTTGATTAGCATTAATGGCTTTTCCAGATTCATGTCCTGGCTACTTCCTGCCTGGGGGAATCTTTTGTTCAGAGGTGTTAGCTGCCCCTGATTGATTCATGTCTGGAATTCCTGTTTTCAGAGTATTATTCCTTATTTACTGTTCTAATTTTAGAGATTTTTTTAATACTGGTAGCTATATTTTATTCATTTTCATGGTTTTCTCCTTTCTGTTGAAATTGTCCACATGCTTGTGGATTTCAGTGGCTTCTCTGTGTAGTCTGATATGATAGTTGTTAGAATGCTCCAGCATTTCTGTGTAATTACAACATTCGAACTGGCCTCCAACAGACAAGAGTTCCTTCTCCCACCCTGGACCTTCCACAGATATATAAACCTTCCTTCCTTAATTTTTTCCAATATACCTCACAACCTCTGAGGATGCCTGCCATAGATGTGGGCGAAATGTCAGGAGAGAATGCTTCTAAAACATGGCCATACAACCCAGAAAACACCCAACAACCCTGTGATTCCGGCCATGAAAGCCTTCGACAACACATATCTGTATTCCTTTGGCAGCTGAATAGACTTATCAGGATAGTTTCCCCTTTGCTCTTATAACAGCATGGGAGCCTCAACTGGAGCAAAATCTGCTGAAAAGCATAGAAACAGACTAGCTGCACAAACACAGCAGTCTCAAAGCTATTTCAAAAAAGTCCTACAGTATGTTACGTTGTGATAAGGCTGCCAAGTTGGCACCTAAGAAGTTCATTAGCAATTTGCTTCAACCTCCGTATTCAGTCTGTAATGTGCGGAATCAGATCTAAATCCAGTTGTAGAACCACTGAAACAAAGAGGTCTGGGGAAATAAATATCTGCTCATTACTGCTGTTTCAGTGTGCCCTTTTCTTTAAAGTTTTTTTTTTTTTTTTTGGAATAAAACACATGCACTCCAGTCTTTGGGTCTTTTGAAAATGACTAAGATTACCTAAGGGAAGTCTATTTTGGCTGAATGAATTATTAATGATTTGTCTTTAAAATCTGAGCAAATGTCATAGAAAAATGATATTTTTTCCTATGACATTTGCTTAGGTTTTTGAGATGAATATATTAATCGATAGGTCACTTTTGTTTTCAATATTAATGAAGAATGGCCATGTATTTTTATTAGAGCATCAAATTAAATCAGAAATAAAATTTTGCCCACTGTAAATCAAAATGTCAGAGCTTTCTCACCAAAACAAATGAAATCTCAAACTTTCAAATAAACTGATGAATGAAGAAAAAAATTACAGTAAATGCAGAAAAATTGCAGCCTTTTGGCTTGATTATGAAAATTAGAAGTAACAGCAAGTATTCAATTCATTACATCTGCAATTTTGGGTTGTCATTTCCATCTTAATTACTTAGACCAGTGTGGTCCAACCTGCAGCCCACGGGCCACATGTGGCTCACCAATTCATTTTTGTTGGCCCTTGCCGTTCTTACTGGAAAAATATTTTAATTTGGCATTTATTTATTTATTTATTTATTTATTTACAGTATTTATATTCCACCCTTCTCACCCCGAAGGGAACTCAGGGCAGATCACATTACACATATAGGCAAACATTCAATGCCTTTCAACATAGAACAAAGACAAACAAACATAGGCTCCGAGCGGCCTCAAACTCATGACCTCCTGGTCAGAGTGATTCATTGCAGTTAATTGCAGCTGGCTTGCTCTCCCACCTGCGCCACAGCCCGGGCCCATTTGGAAAAAAATTGTTTACCGTTCTTACTGCTTTAAGTTTTTGAATACAATATGTAATTCGTTTTCTTTCTGGAACGTTTCTGGCACTCACATTCCTATACTAAAGTTTGATTGGCCTTGAGTAACTAAAGGTTGGACCACATTGACTTAGGCATTCTATTGAGAATACATACTGTTGTTGGGAAATCTACATTTTGGATTTGTGGAAGTGTTGAGAGAGAGAGCATAGTACAGTGATTTGAGTGTTAGATTACGTTTCTGGAAACCAGGAGTTCAGTCCCCATTCAGCTATGGAAACTTACTGGATACTCACACTTTCTAAGCCACAGAGAAAGGCAAAAGTAAACTCTTCTGAGAACAAATCTCCCCCCCCCCCCAATCCTCAACTCCTATTATAAGTTTGCCTTATATTTGCCATAAGTCAGAAATGACTTGAAGGCACACAACAACTATAAGGTAAAATTGCACCAAACTAACCAAGCCACAAGTGCATATTAAGGATGTAAATTTACCTTTTTGTAATTTATGACAACTATGTTGCTCTTTCTTTTGTGTCATTTCCCTCTTCTTTGTATTACATAATGTGTTGCTCTGTTTTTATGTACCCGGAAAACTTTATTTTTAAACAAAAGAAAGATTGCCCAATGCCCATTGGTGCCCTGTGCTTACTGGAACTGATGTAGCACGCATTGGTCCTGCTGTGTATTGGTCCATTGTATATCCGGCACCAGTGTATTGTGCATCAATTTGTTGTGCATTGGACAGGAATGCACAGCAGTCACTTTGCCAGCTCTGTTATGTTATCACATTCTAGCAATCCTCTATTGGATATGCATTTCATGAACCCTGTGGAATGGGATGATGATAATGATAATGGTGATGATTAGACAGCTCCATTTAATAAGCTGTTACCCATATTTTCAATGTTAAGAAAAGGATTTGTCTGACATATTTCTATATCCACACCTTCAACATCTCTACTAGGTCAGGGCCAATCATAGAAAGCTCTGATTTATATGTAGCAACTCCGGGTATTTTAAAAATACTTATTCCATAGCCAAAGCCACTGTAGTATTAATGTCTCCTCTCCTTGGTACTGAGATAAAGCAGGTGATGCTAAAGATGATGTTGATCTAGTCTACTCCAAACTGACCTAATTAAATCAGAGAGAGAGAAAATGCTCAGGAGCAGATGAAAGGCAAAAAAAAGTGCAAGTATCATTAAATTCCAAGAAGCTTACACCCAGGAAAGTGAATGCATTGTTGCCTTAGAAAACAAATCCTTCCAGAGCTTTGCCTTTTGAACTTGGTGAATACTTAGAACTGTGATACTGTTTATATATCATCTTTGTTACTTGCACATATTTGTACAGTGTCCACAGAAATATTTTTGTTTGCTTAGTACAAAACCGTACTTTAAAACTTGTTACATTGTCATGGATTTAAACTGTAGTTTTGACCTTAATTTAAGCTGTTTTGGAGCTTTATATAGAATGATCCAAGAGATATTATGTTAGTGTAAACCAGCTATGCTTTGCTTTTGATGTAGGTAGGTACTGTACTGTATTGTGATGTATCTACTTCCAAATTGATAGGAAACACTGTTACCAACAATTCACTAAATAGTAGGGAAAGAAAGAAAAAGTAAATTGCTGTGCAAAGGAGAATTGCTATGTTTAAGGAAATGTTTATATCTAGATTTCAATGTATTTCTAATGAAATAATTCATTTTCAGGTTAGTTACATTAACATATGAAACATATTTTAGAGGAGGTGTTATTTTGTTATTTGTTCATGGAACAAAACATTTTATTCTCAGATAGTCAACATTTTAAAACTCTTTTATAAACTGTTAGGATTGTTTTCTAACTGAATTTCTGGGTTGCTGACAGTTTTCCCGGCTGTATGGCCATGTTCCAGAAGTATTCTCTCCTGGCGTTTCACCCACATCTATGGCAGGCATCTTCAGAGGTTAATCTATATTGTGAGTAAGGTGAACTCTGAACTGAATAAATTAATTGAATGTCTTCTTGTTTTTTGTTTTATTTTTTCCCCCAGTACCAAATATCTTTATTGTTTTAGCATTACAACATCTTGCTTATACAGTAGAACCTTGGGAGGTGCCCCGTGCGTGTTGCAAGGTAGCTTGCCAGCTACCTAGCAACACGCATGGGGCACCTAGCCAGCCAGCGAGCGGGTGAACAAGGAGGACCTTTGGGGCTCTCCTCCTTCACCCGCCTGCCCGTATCTCAGCTCCCTCACCCTGCTGGGGCCGGCAGCACCGGTGCCCGGCCTGGAGGAGGAGCGAGAGAGCGAGCCCACCTTCTGTCCCTCGCTCACTCACTCACCCGGCTGGTTCCGGCAGCACCGGGATCTGGCGGGGTGAGTGGGGGGGGGGAGGAATTTGGCTTGGATTTCCCAGATGCTCGGATGAGCGGAGCTCGATTTAGCAGGGTTTTACTGTACTTAGTTTTGGTTAGTGCTCATAGGTTTACTTTACTCCAGGGTCAACATTTGCCCTATGACCTCCCACAGAACTAACACAGTGCCCATTTTCTTAGGCATATTTGACAGTTCTGCTCAAATGGCTGAGTGATGACCAGTGCTTCTTCAAATGAGATAAAGTAGAAAGTCATTTTCCACACATGAGCTTTACTTTTTTAATAACATCCTTATCTGCGTCCACGCAATGGTGCCACCTAACCAATGCTCCAGTGTTTATTATATTTTTAAAAAACATATATTCTCCATAACAGATATTATTTTTATCTTTAGATTTAAAAGGATTTCAAAAGAGAGGAGTTAAATGCATTGCCTGACATAATTTATAACTGCTAATTAAACCTTGTTACCAAAGTAACAGGCAGTCCTTTCTTCAAAGTGCTGCCTTTAACCTAGGCTTTCTGTTGTCATATGTATTTGCTTGTCCATTTGATATGTTTTTTCCTTCTCTTATTACGTCAGAGCTAAAGGTGTGAAAATGAGTCAACTCGCTATTTTTGCTATCACATTTCTTTATTTCCCACAGTAGAGTACAGCCCATAGTTTCATTTATGAAAAGCAGCTTTTCTGGGCATTTACTAGATTCTCCATCATGACTGAACTGTATTATTCTTGAACTGAAAGTCCTTCATTTCAAAGGGGTTCAATATTAGCTGTGGTTTGTGTATCCACACGAAGTCTGAGAATGTATTCCCCATAGACACAGGGGTAATCCTGTACCTTTTCTTTCTTGACTTCTTCTCCATAGACTTCACATTATCATTCTTTTGCTTATCTAGAGGGTTTTTTTTACTTTGTAATATGTCTTGAACAGATAAAGAAAATAAAGACAACACCACACCAGGACGGAAGCCAAAACAGAAAAAGCAAATCAGGCCCAGTAAGATGTAGTGGCCAACTCAGGGCAAAATCGCCATTCATGTCTGTCAAGGGAACAGAACTACATTCTGCATGGCCTACTTTCCTGAATTCTCTGTTAGGCTGCTACCTTCAGGTATTCTCTTGCCTGTAGCAAAATGAGACTCAGTGCCAATCTGGTTGCTTTTTGTGTGTAGACTGGAAAGAAGGGAGAGTCATGCAGAAAATGTATTGAACTTAACCCTCAGTGGTGTCTTCAATTGGACCAGCCTGAGGGCTGAAAGGGGAAGTTTTTTCTAATCTAATAACTGCCTAGGAAAGGAATAAATCTTTGCTTTTTCCGGTGTTTGAAAAAATACACAGATTCTTCAGTCACTGGTGTGGTCCCTAATTTTGTTTAGAATCCCCATTTTGCCAAGTAAGTACCATTCAATCCCCATTCCTGCATTTACGATGGAAAGAGGTAACCAGGGATTATAGCAATCACTATTGAAATGAAGATAATGAGAGAAGTATGAGGGTCATACTATAATTTTAAAAGCGATGGAAATTCTTTCTTTCTCTACCCTAATAAGCATGAATGGTTCACTGAACAGTGTTGTGGATTAATTAGCTTTGAAGTAATTAGTGCAGCCAGGAAGGTATTTATCATAAATTTGAACAGGAAATATAATGGAACATTTCACAATAAAAGGTTTGCACAATCGTCCCTATATAACATGGCAAAAGCACTACTTTTCTTTTTTTGCTCCAGCAAAGTAGGGTTAAACCATATAATCTAGGTTAACTCAATTTTGCTGGAGCTACACGCTTCCTATTCTGAGAGCTGTTCAGTGGACTCGTGTAAGAGTTCATACTGGTGTGCCCCTTAAGGCAACCTTTATGGTCCTGGGTGCCTCTTAGAGTATGATTTGTATTTATGCAGATGTGTTCTGCAAAATTATTTGCAGAATAATGGGGGCATACATTTGAAACTATAGCCATAAAATAACTTCACTGATCACTTGTTTCTGCTGATGTAGAAAATGTCAGTTGCAAGCAATGAATGCTGAGTGGAGAAGTAGTACCTAATTATTCCAGTTTATAAAAACTGTTTACTCTTTCCATTTTTTCCCCTTTCCACCCTGTTCTGAGACTAAAATAAGACCAGCTGGTTTCAAGCAACAGAGAGAAGTAGAATAGAGGAGAATTGACAGGCAACAGAAGGGTTTGGCAGCCCCCACCCCTTACTGTTTATATGTTTGCTGTGGCAATGTTGTTCCACCCTAAGCTAAACTTGGATGTTCAGTTAAGGATATTGAGAACAGCCTTATGGTGCCAGACTGCCACTTCAGTGTCACCAACTGTATCTGTGACAGGCAAAATTTGGGAGAAAAGTGTGGTTGGCAATGGATAAAACAAAATCACATATTGTTATATCTTTTGTGGTGGCAGTTGGAGATCAAGGTTGAAATCCCTGCTTGAACATAGAAACCCACTGGGAAGGTCCCACTTTTACACCCTCAGAGGCAGGCAAGCAAAGGCAATCCCGTCCCTGAACAAATCTTGCCAGGAAAACCCCATGAAACATTTGCTTTTAAGGTCACTGTAAGGTGGATATGACTTGAAGGTCCACAACAACAACTCAAACAAAAACAGTAAATCAACTCACCATGGATATAAATAACGAAGCAAACATGGAGATGAACCTGTGTGTTTTTAACTTCATAATTCTATATACAATTCCACATACATGTTTGATGACAGACAAACGTCATGGTGAATTTGAAATATACAAATGTCATAATGCTGCTACTATATGAATATAGCAAATGAGAACTAGAAGAATGCATTACTAACTAAAACTATATGATCCTGGTCTTGTCCGTACAGTTTTTGGTATGGTTCCTTTCACCAGGAAAGGCAGTAATTAGAGGACTATTGTGAAATGAGATAATTGCCAGCATCCCCTATTTCCTTTGCGATATTTTCTATGTATTCTCTGGTCCTTTGTATTATATCTAGTTTTCTAAAACTGTCAAGTTATATATCTTATGATTTAACCTTACTGTTGTTTTCAATATTATATGATGTTGATTGATTTATCACCTCATATATGCTTTTCATTTCCATATTTTCTTAGGGTACATCTACACTGTAAAATTAATGCAGCTTGACATCACTTTAATTGCCATGATTCCATGCTATGGAATCTTAGGAGTTGTAGTTTGGTGAGGCTGCGACATCAGCATTTTTTTTCCAGAGAAGGCTAAAAACCTTTTAAAACTACAATTTCATGGTTCCATAACATTGAGTCATAGCAATTAAAGTGTTGTCAAACAACATTAACTGTTCTATGTAGATGCACTCACATTTTATGAATACTTAGTTGTTTGGGTAAATATGCCATTCCTCCTATTTTTGAAAGGGGCTATATATTTTTAGAAGACTGATATGTTTTTACCAAAGCAAATTCTAATTTCTCTTATAAGAAGCATACAAAGATACGCAAAGATGCTAAAGCAATTTACAAAACTTGTAACATTTGTTTCACACACACGTTTTGGACTTTTACATTGCATTTAATTTCTTTCTTCATTTGATCTCAGCTTTTGTAGGGGCTGTTCATACAGACTCCCCCTTCCCCCCAAATTTATAGAAACACCTCTTGGCACCACTAGAGTTTTCAGAGTTAAAATATTGAGCATGAGTTATAATGAGCAGGGACCTTCAGTGTAGCTCTTTCCCACCTCTTTGAATTAACTGTTCATTCATACATGATAGTGTCAGACCGCACCTGGTTGAACAACTGACTAGCCTTATAGGGATAGGTAGGCTTGAGGATTTCTAATAATGGCCCATATGACCACAATTGCTTTAGGGAGGATTAGGTTTTTCCCATCACAACAAATACCTGTTCCTTTCATTATAACCTCTCTGACCTGCAAATCCAGCTGGTTCCTTTGCTAACAAGAACTGTAAAATTAATGTAGCTTGACACCACTTTAATTGCCATGATTCCATGCTATGGAGTCTTAGGATTTGTGGTTTGGTGAGGCACCCCTGTATCTGAAGATCTCAGGGCAGCTCACAATAAAGTCAACTTAAAAAATAATTATAAATGTTAAAAATGATCAGGTTTTAAAAAACCACTTTAACACTTTAAAATGATCTTGAATAATATGAAAAAAACAGGGATTCTACCACCCCTTGATTTAAGCTGTTTTAAAACCATTTTCCTAAATGCTTGCCGAGTTTATTGCATAAAAAAAGCTGGAACTGGCATTAGATTCTGATCACAGAAAAACTAAAAGCAAGGAAGAATGGAATATGATTGGTGTCTTTTGCCTATTTAATTTCTCATAAATTCAAGATATATCGATATTTTTAAACTATTATCAGCTACAATATTTATGATTTCAGAATTCAGAATTGAAAACACTGGCTTTTCAAAACTCATGACTTTAGGTAAGAATGTTCTGGGATTTATTTTAAAAACCCATTTTTTCTTGAATGCTGGCATGTATTCTTTGCAGAAATTTTCTCAAAGCAGTTTGCTGACTCATGCTTTAAAACATTCAAACAATTAAATGGTAATGACACCTCTTGTTTAGATGAGAAGTATAAAACACTTGTTTTGGATTACAATGTGTTAATGCATTCCTAATTGCATTAAACATTCTTAGAATGTCCTGTGACTTGCTATTATAGAAATTCAGCATTTATTTGCTGAATTGAGAATAAATTATGTATTTAGCAAGTTTTGTGAAACCAAAATGTGGGTGGGGAGCAGAGGCATTATATGACATTGGCAATTATCTGGCTATGTCATGATGACATTGATATGTCTGTAACTATTGAATAATTTGACTCATAATCTTTGAACGATAGCATTTTTGTCATTTTCTCTCTGAAAACCTTTTAGATATGTATGAATGGGAACCTTGTCATTGTTTCTAAGTACATACCATTCAGTTCAAATAATTATTTTGTAACCCACCTATTAACTATCCCATTTTGGTGGGGACAGTACCAGTTAATCCCACTTTTTTCAGATATGATCTTCTGGTATTTTCAAGCTCCTTTCAAAATGTCCTAGTGTCACTTTCCTTTTTCCCCTTTCTCCATTCAACCATAGCTTACTTGAATTTCTGCAAACAAAGATTACAATGCAACCATAGTTAGTAGGCATGTGCGATCCATGAAAAAAAAATGGTTCAGGACTTGTTTTGAAAGTAGGGGGCACTGGCACTTCATTTCTAAAGTCATTTCTGAATTTTGAAGCAAAAAATTCGAAACTTTCCAAAATTCAGAATCTTTGTACCTCGTTCATAGCAGATGCACATGCGAATGAGGGAAAACATTATTGTCAATGGGGGAACTTGAGGGGCTTCTCTCTCCCTCATTTTTTGAGCTATCTTAATGAAATTTGCTACAGTGGTAGAACATATTTACCACTGTTAGCTCACCAAATCTAAGAATGTTCAATTTATCCTCAGATTTTTGGTGAATTTTCAAAGTTTTTATAAAAAAAACATTTTTTAAATAATAACAAAAATCTGTTCCTGGTTTGGAAGTGTTATTTCCTGTTTCATTGGGTTGTCTTTACTTTGAAAGTCATTGTTCTACTTCAGAAACTTTGTTAAATTGGTGGGCAGAGACTCAACAAACCATAATGCGCTATTTTTATAGGATGATGTCCCTTGCGCAAAGACAAAGTTTTGGCAGTGTAATAAAGTTTTTATGACAGAACCAATTAGGAAATGATATTAACAAGGAACAGAAATCATAGCACACCATCAAATCACTCCTGACAGATGGCCATCAGCCTCTGAATGAGGAAATCTGTTCCTGGTTTGAAAGTGTTATTTCCTATTTCATTGGGTTTTCTGGGGCTGAGAATATGTGACTTGCCCAATATTACCCAGTGGGTTTCCATGGCTGAGTGTGGGATCAAGCCACAATCGTAGTCTAACTCTCAAACCACTATACTACTACACCATGCTGTCTCAAAACGGGCCTGCTTCTAACCAGGAGGGAAAACGTTCAGGAGTGGGTTTAAGAGCCCCATAGAAACCAACAAGGAAGGGAAGGGGTTTTTCTCTCCTGCATAGCAGCGGGTTTGAGAGCCCCATATAAACCAACTAGGAAGGTGCGTGGTCATGGCAGAGAGGCGGGCACATTAGGACTCTGAGAAAAGTGCCAGCTCTGGAGGGCGACTGTGTAGAGCAGTAGCTCCCTTTCCCCCATGGATTGAGGTAGGGGGGGACAGCAAAACTGGGATGTCAGCTGAAGGTCCAAAAGGCTTCTCCTTCTCAAGAGGAGAGCATGAAAGGATCCGGTATTGACCTCAAGGTACCGCGGGTCATTCCAGTAGCGTGCAGGTGATTGGCCTGCAAATCTCCAACCACAAACATTTTAAACTTAAAGAAGAGGAGGAGAAGGAAAGAAGAAGAGACACGCAGAAACGTAAGCGTGGAAGAAATCCCCAGAGCATGGAAGGAGGAGGGGTGTGGAAACCAACCAGGAAGGGAAGGGAGTTTTCTCTCCTGGATAGCCGGGAGAGAAAACACTCCAGGCTTGGTTTCTATGGGCCTCTTAAAGCCCAATGCTAGCCAGGAGATTGGTTGAATTAAAACACTTTCTCATATATCCGAAGGTTATCTGAAGGTATTATAAGGCATGGGCACCAACACTTTGAATTGGAAGGTTAAATTCGAAGCTCCAAACCACCTCGGAAACCCTGTTTGGATTTATTACAATTAACGAATGTATTACAATTAACGACAATTCCGATTAATTTGCCCATGCCTAATAATTAGCAATCTTTTAACTCAACAGAGGGGGCAGAATCTTGCCCTTCCCTGTAGGCTCAAGCAAAAACAAATTTATCCAGCCTCTCACAATATGTATTTTTCCTTTTTTACTATATTCTGGTATTCCCTCCCATGTCCTAGTTTTCACCTGTTAAATGTTGGTGGGTATGTAGGTGCACAGGTCACAGATTTTATCAAATTCCACCTTTTCCCTTCCCCTGTCTTACGAGCATCATCTCTTTATTCCTTTCACACAAGACCACTTTAGCAATATGACTCCATAGTGCCATGCTGGCATCATGTAGTCTCTTTGGGACTGTAATTGGGTAGAGCTCTCCAGCTGAGGATCTGAATACTCATCCCTAAACTGTGAATCCCTGGATTCTGTAGGATGGAAATCTGGTAATTAAAATGGAATTACAGGGATATAATGGTGTGGTGTAAAGGGACCCCAAATTCTCATACAGCTTTTTACAGCAGTCCTAGCCAATGTAGCCATTTACGGGCATTGGAGGGCACACAATTCTCATTTCAACAAAATTAATTAATTCATTGTCTGACACTGAACTGATGTAACTATAGACATATCCTGCTCTAAGTGATTTGTGTAGTAGAGGAACTGCTTTTAGAATTCAGTTTTATCCTCTGTTGATCACAAGTAGATTATGTTTATAAGCATTTAGTTAAGACTTGTAAATAATAATCCTGAGAGGTTTCATAGGTCTGCTTACTCAAAATCTTTATCTCATTCCCAAACCTGTTTGTCCTTTATTTCTTGCCACCACTACCCTATCCTAGCTTTGTATATCTGTGAGTGACAGGGAGAACAGTATCAAACATCAGTTTCCAATACAGAATAATAATTTGAGATGGTGTTGCCTGCATGTCATCTGACACATAATGTTGTTCTTGCCAGTAGCTGGAATAGGTACCATGGATACATCAGTAGCACCAGGATAATAGGAGAGTCCCTTGGATGGATGTAATAGCAGCTGTGTTTGCCTTTTTCTTTTTGGCAAAGAAGCAGTTATGCACTTATGTAGCACAAGCTAACAGGCAAAAGATTATGAACTAGGCTGCCTATTTGCAGTGCAGACACTGAAATAAAATCAACCAAGAAAGGCTGAGAGGGTGTTGCTTGCAAAGTATCAGATGTTCAGAAATCTTTCCTTGTAAACAAAGTGTAAATCGATAATGCTGTTGATGGCTCACAAGAAACCAACAGCATTTACTTTAAGTGCTAATAAATCAAAGCAAAACAAAGATTTGTCACAGTGCTCTACCAGAAAGCTCAGACGTGTAGGTAAAAGCTTGACGGTTTTTCTAGAAGGCTCATATAAATGGACCGAGCTTCATTTGTGAATGTCCCTTGGGGTAACTGCTGAAAGACAGCATTACTCACTTGTGAGTGAACACGTTTCTTTATTCACTGCATTTCTTCTAAATATTTCTGAAAACTTAGAACATAGAGTTCCTTTGAGGTTTCTTGGTACAGTGAAGCAAAGCTCTATAATTGTGTTAAAGATTTTGTTTGCAACAAACCAAAAATAATCATTGTGCTGCACTTTGAGAGGGCAATATTGCTCTTTTCAATTGCATTAGCTGGTAATTTGTAGGAATACTTCCTGGACTTGTCCTTCCTGATTTATGATGTGGGTTTATCCAGTCTCCAGGTTGAACACAGCCTCCATTTTTTATTCCATTATCATGTACCTACGTACATCTAAATTAATCATCTTATTGTTGTTCATTAGATTTTTATCCTGTTATTTTCCTTGGCGCAGAGCACAGTAATAAACAAATAATCCATCTGTTGCAACACACACACACACACTGTACATTTTTAAAGTTACTGCAAGTTTAACATTTATAAAACAGTGCTCCTTTGGGGTAAAATTCAACCAAAAAAGCTGTTGTAACTTTCCCTGCCATTTCCTGCCCTAGCCTGCAACAGATTGCAAACATATACACACAGAGAAATTAAAAAGTTTGAATATAAAATTTCACCTCTCCTCTAATATTTCAAATTGTTGCTATTGACCAACAGATTTATGAATCACAGCTGTCCATGAAGAACTAGTCCTAGAACTTAATAGAATAGATGAGATTTTCATGCTATGTTTCGCAGTATCAAAATCTCCGCAGCATTATTTCTTCGTGTTCTGGCCTCCATGCCTCTAATTGCCTGCCTCTTATTTCTGATAATTGCAGCTGGTAAGTATATGTCAGGGAGCTTTGTGGAGGAGGCAACAACTCTGTCAATCTTGTGACATGGGTCTTGTTCCTGCTCAGCCATGCTGTGGTTTGCTGCACACATATATACATACACCAAGAGTTAATTGGTTGCAGCAACTGGCTTCTGGGGATGAGGTTTTGAAGCCATACTTGGTCCAATATGACCTCTTCATCCATGAACTTGATATCCATGGCTTCACTTATTTATGCTCTGCAAAATATCCCCACATTGCCAAAGTGTTTGTTGTCCTCTTCTTCCAGTGTGATTATTTGGTAGGCTTATGATATGTATAAGGTTCACTATAATCCATGATTTCAGGTATCCTTATGAGGTCTTGGGATGTATTCCCCATAGATATGGGAATTGTGCTATATTGACTTCTTCTCTCCCTATTCTTGGGACATAAAAAGGATGTGGCTCAGGACTCAGATCTGGTAGCCATGAAAGGGTAACCATAGTCCTCAATAGCTGCTTTTTCAGGCTGGCTCTTTCTTTCTTTCTTTCTTTCTTTCGGCAATGATCATATGGTGTATCCCTGTGGGAACTCATTGGCTTACATTTTTGCTGTAAAAAGTTTTGTGCTGAATTTAATTGGATATCTGTTTCAAAAACAACACAAGAGGTTAGGTGTTTTTTCGCCCATTGGCTTTAGGGGAGTTGCCCTGATTGCAGACAGTCATTTTTGTCTTGTTATAGTTTTCATCATCTAGCTGTTACAGAAGTCAGCAACAGATATCCACCCCCCTCAACAATGGAATTAGATTATTGTCCGGAGAATGTCAATTCATGTGTGAGAAGTATTTTAATGGGGTTTTTTTAAAAAAAAATAATAAACCTCATATAATTGATTTGATTTCAGATTGTTCATCTCTGCTGGTAATGCTTGCTAAACTTTCCCAGTGCTTACAGGAAGCTCCCTTGTGGATTCTGTCTCTTACAATCTCAATCTCCTTCAGAGTCTTGGTACTTAGCATCGATTGCTTTGGCTTTATATGACATTCTCAGATGCAGAATCTAATTAAGTATTCATAAATATTGGCTTTCTCCATGAATTTTGCATTTTGAATAGGATTCAGTTCTTACCATCTTTTGGGTAATAATACAATGTGGTCTGTATGAAATTTGTGAACATGCAACTTAAGAATTTGATATTTCATAATTCATCTGTAAATTATGAATTATACCTCATCTTTACCATTGAACACATTTTTATTCTTTTAATTTTTTACATTTAAAAAGTCCAGTTTTGGAAAACAATTTAGGTATTTATTTTTGTTTATAGTAAAGCACTTCTAGATTTCTTTTTTCACCATGGAAGTTTGACTTGACTAATGTCAAAAATTGAGACTGAAAGCCAGATTATAATTTGGACTGTCATTAAGAAAATTGATTGGCTAATGAAATAAAAAAAATCCAGAGTAACCTAGGTATCTTTGTAAAAGCAGGGGTTCTTCTATTGAAAGTGGAGGAACTCCCATGCACCTACATTTGTACAACATGGACTGAATCGTTTAACCTGTTCTTAAAAGGTCCCAGTTTCTCTGCCCTGCTCCCACATTATTGTTTTGTCTTCAGCTTATTTCCATTGTTGTAAAAAGAATTCAAGTTCAAAAGTAGTTTAAGGGAGAAGAGGACAGGAGAGCATGGAGTCTTGCCTTTCCCAGTACACTCAGGCAAAAGCAAGCTACTGCGACATCTCCAGCTTGTGTGTTATTCCTCATTAATAACTTTTGCCAGCTTGACTACTTTCACAAAACCACTGTGTGAATAAAAAGCCCACTATTTTTTTACTTGACAGAACACCTCTCTTGGATCTCTAGGTTCTGCAGAGTGACTCTATGGTCAACTTCCATCTTGGATCAACTGCCCAATTGAACTGAAAGGCCTAGAGATTTTTACATGGAACCTTCTTCTAAGCAGTGTACATGCTCAGATTAAATAGATCTGTAAAGGCCTCTGAATGTTTGAAATATCCCCAAGATAAATAAACAGCAATTTTGTGGAAAATCTGATCCTCTTTACATAGTGTGTTATTTTGAAATCCACACATTTTGGCTTGGCCTATTAGCAGGAGTATTGAGCTTGCTTAACTCCTAAAGTCAGCAGCACAACATGAAAAACCTTTTATGAGCTCTCTGACCCTGAGGAGAATTTCTTGTGTAGTACCAAGCAGATACTCACCCTGGGTGAACTGACAAGTAGAATGGTTGGGTTCTGAATAATACAGTATATGTGGATAGTGCCAATTGTGTGAAAGAATGAAAGAATGCCAACCTTTGCAAATACCAAAGATAGACATGTACAGTTGTAAAGTACAGAATGCCAATATGCATCAATTTGTATTAGAACATAATATCTGTTAAGGAGACTGTGATCCCTTTTGATTTCATCTTTTGTAACTCAGCGATGATTTGTGCTTGGAGCAAGATAATTGTTAACTTTGTGAATAGAGTATCCTTCTGTTTGAGAAGAGAGTTTGCAGTATATAATAGTATCCTGGAAATATCTAGTATGATATTATAGACATTGCAGTTCATTTCTAGAGATGGCTAGAGATGTCTACCTTGTAATGTTCTGGGATATTTTCCTTGGAGGAAAACATAGATTCTTTATATCTCCAAAGTGGGGTGGGAAAATCGTCACTGTAAGGATTGTGAATCCCATGAGCCCTAGGCACTGTAGCCAGTGGTGAGTGATTCAACCAGAGGAACCACAAATTACTAACTTCTGCTATTCTGGATGAGGGCACAACCATAGGCTATATAGATCCTATTTGTGCTTATGCAGTTTGTCCTGCACCACAATCTATGAAGTGAGAATTGAAACTGGCTAGAGATGTAAAATTTCTAGAAATATTGAAATCATGAGAGGAAAACCCAAAGGATTTTTCCAGGTTTAAAAACAAACAGAAATATTCAGTAAAATGGGAAAATGCAATATTAGCATCATTTGCAGCTTGGAAGTAACTGTAGCCTTCTGTGTCATTGTCTTTGTCTACTTTTAGTTTCTATCCTACCTCTTCCCCAAGATTGGAACTCTTAGTAGCTTACAAATTAAAACGATAGTTAAAAATAATAAAATATAGTTAAAGCATACAAAAATTAACTGTTAACAATATTAAAATATGGATTATTACTTTATTGCTTAAGGAACATAAAATCAATTATGTATAACCTGGCTTGGCATAAAAGTCTGATCTATTATAGCTGAAGTGAAAACAATTGAACACTAAATTGTAAGAACCTGAACTATAAGGAATCTCTTTGTTTTTACCAGTTTCGAAGGAGAAACCAACACAAAAACATTAATACAGAAGAAACAATCAACATGAGTAAAACAAAGGAAATTGTTTTGTTTCCTGTAGTTCTCCATGGTGCAATACTGAAATAAAGCAAGCATTCTCATAAAAAGAACTAAGAAAAGCAAACCAGTGGTGCAATACATAAATGTTGGTCTGTTATTTAGTTTGTTATTTTAGAAATAATGTGAGGACAGTAAATATATACCTTGTCTTAAATGTTTTTATTCATTCCAAAATATATTATTCCATAATCCATATTTTCAAAAAAAAAATCAGAAAAAGGTCTTCAGAGAAAATTGGGGTGATTTCTTTCTCTCTAAAATTGTTGTACTCATTTTCCAATCTTTCACATCTCTGCAGCTGACTCACCTTTTTAGTAATTTAAACAAACATTTTGTCATTTGTTGTGTATAGAAAATTTCCTCATATATGTGTACTGCTGCATGTGTTTAAATGGCAGGTTTCTTGCGTAATGATCAGAGTCATTTTATCACCAGAGGGGTGGGGAGATAAACTCAGTTGTTGGTTATAGGTAATTGAATTCATCCAAAACCAACATAATCTGCAACATAATCGTATAAGGTTTTTTTTGGGGGGGGGGGAATTGAAAGAAGTAAATCCTCATGCATACAAGAGCACCTGTTTAGGAACCATATGCTCCTTTAGTTAGTGGAACGTTTTCTATAAAAACAATATTCTAAAGAGGATATATGAATAAATAAGTTAGTTTATAAATAAGTAATGCCGAATATTCCCATTGTTCCAGTTCATGCCAAACTATCAAATTTATATTTTCTAACCCTAGTGAGGATTAAAGTTACCTTGCTGTTTTTATGCAAAAGTGGATAGATTTCAGAGGGCCCTTTCTGTTTTGGTGGTTTGGCACCATAAGCTCATTTTACATTTTCTGACTTTTGCATTTTTTCATGCTTCCAAAGGATAAAAGGTCTCTCTTTACAGAAATCCCTGTAGAGGCCTGTGCATGGTGTCTTTTCTTTTTAAGAATGCAGTACATTCCTGTAATATATTCAGTAACATTTGTAATGAAGCGTGATGAGAAGTGAACAGCAGGTGAGGAGAAATGCCAGGATAATGCTTGTTTGAGAAAAGAACAAACACATACATTGTGTTTGCTCTTTTTTCAAACAAACAATATCCTTCTAAATGCAAACTCAGTAATAAGCCAATGACCTGCAGGCACGTTGCTTGGTCATGAAAAAAGAAAAACTAAAGGTCATTCTTAGTTCTATGGAAAAAGAAGTTTAGTGTGGTTATACTACTAATCTTGTGATGTGAGCTTTCTGTATTTTAGAATGAAATTATCTAAATTCATAGTACTGTAGATCAACCTAGAAAAGTACTGATTGTCATGTTTATAAAACATGTCATTTTTTCTTAAATCCTTTAAAATTATTGCTATTATAGTTAAAGTTATGATAAAGTTATTATTAAAGAAAGTGCTTATTTTGGATAAGATTGAAGAACAATCTGAGGAAAGTTTGCATAAGTGTCCACTAGAGACCCATGACCAAAGGCATAGTGAAAAGTGTTGAGTAGCGTTAATGACTTTACCACACACAATTTCTATGCACTTAAGAAACTGCCACTGATGGTGCCCTTCACACAAAGCAAGCTTCAAATGTGGGGCAAGGTATCTTGCTGTTTCTAAAGTGTGGGGTTTTCCCACAATTCCTGAGTCTATTGGCAAGTGACTTATTCCTCCATTTCCCACATAGAGACATGTAAAAACACCCAATTTAACATATGATGGAAATCCCCCCTTGCCCATTTGTAAATACAATGATGACAGTCATTGTGGAAGGAGGAGTCGAGATGGGCAGTCTTGTTTTCTTTCTGCCACCATTACCGTTTTGGGACTGATGAGGTATAGCAAACAGGATATTCAAAACATTCAGGAGAAAATAGCAAGCATGCAAATCTTGCATTTCATGTCTCTTAGCAAGCTCCCTAATTCAGCTCCCTCTTCCTATGTCAGGTCATAAAAGTCCTTTTGAACTCTTGCCTGGAATTCCTGCTGTGCTGCTTTTGTCTATCAAAAGGACAGCAGAGAGAGATTTAAGAGAACTAAAGCTTCATTTCCCCCCTCCCTCCTGTAAGAACCCAAGAAAAAACCGTCTTCTTTCCTCATGGTCTCTGTGAATGCACACATATGGAGAATGACTATGAGAAGTGATGCCCATTTTTTAAAAAGTGAAAAACAATTTAATGGCTCTCATTTAACAAAGAGAAGCCAAACCTATCCTCTTCTCAAAATATCTGTTAGATTTTATACTGCCCCTCCATCTTACTTGAAAGAATCACTATAAAAATGTTTATGGGGGTATGATTTTGAGAATATCACTATAAAGAATCTTTGTATTTCAGCTTTTCCTCTTCTCCTTCCCTTTGTTGTGTTGCAGTTCTATAGATTTCTAAGTTCTCTCAACCTTTAAATATATTTTTGAACATCTCTTTCATTTGTGACTCTTAATTGCCCCCTTTCCTTCTGTTTTGCATTTCTTCCTTTGGGAACAACAAAGAAAATGACAAGAGACCATGTTTCTAAAATGTAGTTTCTGAAAACTTAGCGGCCTTTAAACCATCCCTTTTAGTCTATGGGGACAAAAAGCTTTCTACTTTATATTCATTTTTAACCTCTCAGGACTCCCAACACTGTCAGACCTTAAAATGAAAGAAAAAAGTTTTTGAATTCCACTCAGATTTGAAATGATGATTAAAAAGAAATTCTCAGCAGATTAAAAAATGTTTTCTTCCAGTAATGGCATATGACTTGGAACAACTGAAAACTCTGCAAACACCATCGCATTTACAACCGCCTGGATCTGCAAACACCGCTCAAGAACCCCAAAAATAGTTATGGTTGTTGATTTGAGGCATTATAATTCACAACAGTTGTGCTGACCTTAATAGAACTTCATGAAAATCAGAAGGAGAAACAATAGTTGATAAGCAGTCTCATTCACCATCTTAGACTACTTGTAGGGTACAAGGTGTGATGTTGTCATCTTGTTTCCTGATCTATGGGAGAAAGTATAAAGGTTATTTTAGGATGTAAGCAAGCTAGTGATACAATCTCTCAGAATTAAAGCATACTGTGGGACTAATTCACCAGTTTATACAGCAGTAGACTGCTGGTGGACCAAAAAGACTTCACTTGCCTATTGCCTTAAGAAAATATATTCCCTTTAACTTGAGATAAGCAGAAGGCCCAGTGTTGTTCTCAAGTCTTTCTTCTGTCAAAAACCTTGTTGGAATAAGTGCTCAAAGGAACACACCTTTCACCTGAAGCAGTGTCATTCAACAGCAGTGTAACCGTGTGTAAAACCTGCATGGCAGGGACCCTTTCACACTGCACAATTACAGACTTATGACTCCACTTAAATGACATGGCTGCATGCTGTCTTCAAAGCTGGACAACAGTCTTTCCAGTTATTGAGGTGTTGATACCCTCCTGTAATTCTTAGAAAATGAAACACGTTTAAAGGATGGGCAGTTTGTATCTTGAGTATTGACATTGGCTTAAAACTGCTTTGTTCTTGTGTGTATTGTTCGTGTATCTGAGCAGTGAAGGTTTGTTGTTTTTTTTACAAGAATCCAGGTTGAGAAATAACAGTATAACAATCTATATATATAAAAGAGTGATGGCATCACGGCGATTCACAAAACAACAAAAGTACAGCCCCCCCAACCTCAAAATTTGACAACACAACCCATCATCCACGCCTCAAGGTTGATACAACAAAAAGAAAAGAAAAATAAAGTCCTAATTAGAGGGAGAGCAATAACTTTTTTTATCCAATTGCTGCCAGTTTAGAGGGTTAATCTCTGCCCACTTGGTTGCCTAGCAACCAAGGGACAGCCAGGTTTCAGTTAGGGGACAGGCAGATTTAGGCCTCACTTAGACTTCTTCCACAGATTATCTAATTTGCACTGGATTATATGGCAGTGTAGACTCAAGGCCCTTCCACACAGCTATATAACCCATTTATAATCTTATATTATCTGCTTTGCACTGGATTATCTTGACTCCACACTACCATATAATCCACTTCAGTGTGCATTTTATACAGCTGTGAAGAAGGAGCCTCATATAATCCAGTTCTGAGCAGACGATATAAGATTAGAAATATACAGTAGAGTCTCACTTATCCAACGTAAACAGGCTGGCAGGATAAGTGAATATGTTGAATAATAAGAAGGGATTCAGGAAAAGCCAATTAAACATCAAATTAGGTAATCGTTATACAAATTAAGCACCAAAACATCATATTATACAACAAATTTGACAGAAAAAGTAGTTCCATGCACAGTAATGCTATGTAGTATTTACAGTAGAGCCTCACTTATCCAACACTCGCTTATCCAACGTTCTGGATTATCCAACACATTTTTGTAGTCAATGCTTTCAATATATCGTGATGTTTTGGTGCTAAATTCATAAATACAGTAATTACTATATAGCATTACTGTGTACTGAACTACTTTTTCTGACAAATTTGTTGTCTAACATGATGTTTTGGTGCTTAATTTGTAAAATCATAACTTAATTTGATGTTTAATAGGGTTATCCTTAATTCCTCATTATCCAACATATTCGCTTATCCAATATTCTGCCAGCCCGTTTATGTTGGATAAGTGAGACTCTACTGTACTGTATTTACAAATTTACCACTGAAATATCACAATGAATTTAAAACACTGACTACAAAAACATTGATTATGAAAAGGCAGACTGCGTTGGATAATCCAGAACATTGTATAAGTGAATGTTGGATAAGTGAGATTCTACTTTAATATGAAATAATTACTGGGATAGAATAATGCAGAACAATATAATCTCTAAAACCAGGACAGTAAATAAACAGGGGAATTCCACACAGGAAACAATCAGGGCCAGCTAACACCTCCCAACAAAGTATTCCCATCATCAAAGTCTGGAAAATCCTCTGTTTTCTCAGGGCCACAGACAGTAGAAGCACATAAAATATCGCAAACAACACCACTCTGAAAACAAGGGAATTCCAGACAGGAAACAATCAGGGCCAGCTAACACCTCCCAACAAAAAATTCACTCAGGGAGGAAACAGCCAGGCTTTAAAGCTGCAAGGCCATTACATCCTAATCATTTTTCCTAATTGCAGCATTCATACTTGCCTCCAACAAACAAAAAAAACCATTCAGAAATATTGTATATTCACAACCTTTAGGAAATAATATCCCCTGATGGCGCAGCGTGTTAAAGCGCTGAGCTGCTGAACTTCTGGACTGAAAGGCCAGAGGTTTGAATTGGGGGAGCGGAGAGAGCCCCAGCTTCTGCCAACCCAGAAGTTCGAAAACATGCAAATGTGAGTGCATCAATAGGTACTGCTCCGGCAGGAAGGTAACGCCGCTCCATGTAGTCATCCCACATGACCTTGGAGGAGTCTACGGACAACGCCGGCTCTTCGGCTTAGAAATGGAGATGAGTACCAACCCCCAGAGTCAGACATGACTGGACTTAATGTCTGGGGAAAACCTTGACCCTTGACCTTAACTACCACCAATTCCTCAATACTTTATTTCCCAGACCACCAGACTTCGCCACAGCAACGCGTGGCCGGGCACAGCTAGTAACATATATTAATGCCTAAATAAGTACAGGAAAGTGAAAATACACCAGAGAAATTGATTAATTCTGTTGTGAAATTACAAGTACAATACAAGTGATATGAAGATGTCTTCATCAGATGCCAGTCTGTTAATAATAGAAAGAGCAGTCCTTTGAATAGGCACCTGGGTTTTTGTCCATTGAGTCTATTCGGGGATTTACCTGGTGTGAATCAAGTATGTGACATGCAAAAGGATGGCTCGGAAAGCACTGCTTTGCTGGCAATAACATTTACTTGTATACATTGGAAAGATAAACTACCTTATTTCATTCATCAGTTTGTCTTCTCCTAAAACAGGAGTGGGAAACTGCAAAGAGAACTTTTTCTCTCTACCTAAGACTGCCAAATGGGCCATGACAACACATTTCATGATATCATATCACTTCTGACCACCGTTTTTGCCAATTAGTTGGCATTCTTTTTGTTTGTTTTAAATCAAAGGGCACTAGAGAAGCAAACTGCTGCCTTTTTAGGTGGATTTTGGAGATTTGATGTAGTTCGGGCAAAAGAAAATTCAAAATAAGCTTGGATTTTTTTTAAAAAAAATTGAGGATCTATTGACTTTGAGGGGCTTCTGGAAATTCTTGCTGTTTGCACAAAGACTCTATTTTACCCACCTAAAATTATATGTATAAAATAAATGGTTACATTGAGATGAAAATATTTAGGGCAATCCCCAATTGTTAATTTTGGCTAAGATAATTTTACTGAGTTGGTAATAATTGAATCATTCAAGACTTAAATCATTTATTTTGCTTTTATTAATTTGTTCTAATTTTGGCTAACAATTTATTTAAGTTGTATTCTTCTATGTTGTCCTGCCTATACCTTAGATTCAGAGGGGATCTGTATCATGCATGGAAAAATACATTAAGGATTTTAAAAAGAGGGCTTTTGGAATACTTTCCATTTTGGAATGTTTTCTAGAAGATGTTGACCATAGAGCATCCATATGAAAGAGAATCAGGATTATACCTGACTCCACACTTGATGCAGTTTCTGGATGTCAATGCAGATTTCCCTCTTGCAGATGTCCTACTTGACCCAAGGAGACATCTGGGTGAGCCACAATGTCAAGGGAAGGCCTTAGGCACCAACATCAGCAAAGGATCAGTATTTAGTGTATGACATGATTAGGTGAGTGTCACAGTACCTATTATTTAACACCACTTGATATTTTACCACATGGTTTTGTGTGGACCATATAGAATTCTCCCAAAAATTCCCAAGCATTTAGATAAGATGGCTAGGGCTTTTGGAAGTTGGAGGCCCAAACACCTGGAGGGCCACAGGTTGTACAGGCCTGAAATAGGGGTGGTCCAATTTGTCAGGCCTTACTATTGCTTATTTGTAAGCATTTCCCTAGTGTTTTAAAAAGAATTAAAAAGTAGGAAATACCAGAAAGGTTTCTCTGTACCTCCACTCAGGTTCACTGTTTTTGCATGTTTCTTTTTATTTAGAGCAGACATGTTAAAGAAAGTTTTCCAAATGCTTGAACTGCCATTTCCTTCAGTCTCTGTTGTTCCTCTCAGTAGCCTAGATATGTCAACTTGGATACAAGATAAGCACTATAAGGATTTTGTAAAAAGTAGTCCAAGCAATCAGTTCACTGAATTCTGATCACATGTTCTGTTAAAATGCATATTTTCCCATGGATTTTGAGAATATTTTGGTGTTGCAACATCCAGAGAAATATAAGATTAATCTATGCATTCATCTAGAAGCTGTGGATATCATAATTGTTTATATCAGTATTTACAAAGATCCAGTTCCTCTTGCACCCATAATAGTCTATCCTGTTATTTAGAATGGATAAACATAGACAATTGCTTCTTGAAAATCTGTTTCTTAAATTCTAAAATGGTTTTTTTTTTAAGTTAAGGATTACAAATTACAGTGATTGCTCTCCAGCAATACCTTGGAGAGAATGAAAGCTAGAATCTGTTTGTTTAATTGTGAACTTTTCTTTTAGTGTTAACATGTGTTTTCCCTTCTTCTTTTCAGATATCACAGTGAGTTTATTGTCCTTAGTTGTCACAGCATGTGGACTTGCTTTGTTTGGGGTATCTCTGTTTGTCTCCTGGAAACTTTGTTGGGTTCCTTGGCGAGAACGTGGCTTGTCTGGAATCAAGCTGGAGTCCATGAACTATACAGATACAGAAACCAATGACAACGAATACAGTGAGGATTACCTGGGGCAACCGGCTACCTACCCCGACTCTTCCATGAAGATTAGCCACACTTCCCCTGACATTCCATTGGACGCCAAGGCAGGGACCAAGGAGAACTGTGCACACAATGTTCGGATGCATCGACAAATCACAGAACCAACTCCCTCAGCTCGGTCAGTAGTTCTGATGTCTTATAATAAGGAAGAGGTTTTTTTGACCCTTCAACAGGCTCTGTGGTAATAATGAAATGCATAGGTGAAGCTTCAGGGACCCATTGCTTTACCAAATATAAAAGAGTCCTTAAGGTAGAGGAAGTACAAACAAAAAAAGCAAAGCAGAATTAGTGGAGGGAATAGCAAATTGGATGTGGAAGCAAGAAGCAATTGGTACAATGCTTCCCCTTCCATTAGTCATTTCCTTTAAGTCTGATAAAAAGACTACAATGAATAATAACTGGGGATTGCATGTGTTCCTTCAAACCAGCTGTCTGCTTATGGCAACCCCATGAATTCAAAGGATTTTCCTAGATAAGGAATACTTTGAGCCCTGTTTATAATTCAGACCAGGGAGGCTGGAAAACAATACAAATGGAAAAAAAAACAGGATGGCCAAGGAGGAAAAAGATATGTAGCCATCTGTGGTTAGAAATGAGTAATGGTACATTGAGAAAAAACTCTTTCTTTCCTCTGCTGAAGATTGGGGCCTGAGACTTTTTCAAGTACCTCTTTCTTTAGATTAGGAACCCAACTGGCCTTTGGCTCATTATGTTGGCCTCTGTATCATTGAGTCCCAGCACCATTTAGTTTCTTGTTTAACAGGCTTTTGCAGTTTGTACTGTTGTGGCAACTGGTCATTTTGGACCAAAGAAAGAGGACACATATACATAAAAAGCGAAGGGAATACAAATTTTAGTAATAAAGAAAGTACACATCACCCCACATTTCGCTGGGATACAAGGTTTTGGGTAAAATCAAAAAAATTAGGTACAATGTTGTTCACTCTTTGTCTCATATACAGTTTAGGCTGTAAATTAATATAAAGGTCTTACAGACAGATGTTCTCTTTAGGAAATCTATATAGGCTTCCTGGTCATTGGTCTTCTTTCATCATTCTTACTCATATGGAGAAAGCCTTATCTCAGAGAAAACAATGTTTTTAAAATAAGACTGTCAGGTAATGTTTACAAGTAATGGTTTGTCCAAGGGAACAGTGCCTGTTCAGAAGGAGTTCCACTTGAGAATAAAATGTGGGAACAGTGTAGATATATATATTTATTGAGTTTCAGGGTTGTTGTATGTCTTTCGGGCTGTGTGGCCATGTTCCAGAAGTATTCTCTCCTGACGTTTCGCCCACATCTATGGCAGGCATCCATAGATGTGGGTGAAACGTCAGGAGAGAATACTTCTGGAACATGGCCACACAGCCCGAAAGACATACAACAACCCTGTGATCCCAGCCATGAAAGCCTTCGACAACACATTTATTGAGTTTGTTTATTGTGTTATATGTTTACTGAGTCCCCCTGGGGGAGAAGAGCGGTATATAAAATAAATAAATAAATATTGCAATAGTAAAGAATGCCAGTCTGGGCAAAAAGCCAGAGCCTTCATGACTCTTTTTTGGTTAATGGTATGCATTGAGAGAGAGAGCAAAGTATCCTTGCATATAAGATAATTTAACTGCAAAAAATTAATGATGTGCCAGAAGGAAAACTGAAGAATAAAACAAGGGTTTCAAGTTACATCAGCAGCTTCATGTGGGTAGAAAATACACACACACACACACACACACACACATATATATATATATCCATCCTCCACATGTTTCTTACTGTTTTCTGAGCTAGACAAAATTGCCAGGTTGTTAAAGCTCTATAGTAAGTAACAGCAATTTAATCGTGCCAAGTATGTTCATTTGCACTTCTCTGTGCTTCAGTGGGTGCTTATATATCCCTGCAAAGAATTTAGAAAAAAAACAGAGCATGCTAATAAAACACTTATGAAAGATAGAAGAAGGAAGTGCTAGCTTTTAGCCACAGCTTTGATTGGGTGGGTGGCATGTGAAATTGCAGGAATAGAACCAGCTGAACAAAATTACATAAAGAGGAGCATATAAAAAGCAACGCTATGATAAAAAGTGCTTCGCTATATTAAATAATTAAATTAATCTAGTTCAGTGCATTCTTGCTGACACTGGCCAACCATGTCACAAGCAAGACAAAGGAAAGATAATTGTACCCTGTTGTTCACCCTAGCATCTTTTAACACCTATACCTATACCACCTATACAAATATAAAGTGTCCTCTTTTTTAAATTAAAAAAAACTAGCAATCATTTATAGATTTAACTTGCCAAATATTTGGCTCAACCTTTTCAAATCTAATAGCAGTATTATATCATGTGGCAATGGAACCTGATGGAGTTTCATTTTCTGTACAAGAACGCATCCACTTCCGTCACACCTACAATACTACATGGAGAACTATATTATTTTGTATCATCTCCTAAGCCTTTGTGAATAGGAAGAAATTTAGAATAAGATTTAAGGGCTGCCAGTTGATTTGGTGAATGCCACATATAGATAGGGCTGGGAAGAGAACACAGCAATGCCAGGGCAGAACAGGAGTGTCTCCGATAATGAAAATAAGTTATCCAAGGCCACCAACCTATTCTCAGTTGTGTGGTTTCAGTCTATCGAAATAGATTACTACTAGAATAGTAGTATTCAAGTAGCCACTTCAAAAAATAAGTTGTGAGATGGAAGTATGAGTTAAGGTACAACTCATGAGAGAGCCTTAAACAGTAGTCTGCTGACAGGGCCTGACAACAACAAAATATTTAAAACAATATAAGGATTTGTTATTTCTACTAGCAAAATCAAGTCTGTTGATTTATGTATATTGTTTTTGCTTTTATTTTTAACTTGCAGCTTGTTTTGTTACAGTTTCCTTAAATATCATTAATAAATACACTTTGTTGTTTTTATTTAAGGCACAATTCATTTCGAAGGCAGCTCAATCTCTCAAACCCAGATTTTAACATTCAGCAGATCCAAAAGCAGGACCAGCTGACAGGGCTTGGGCGGATCAAGCCAGAGTTATATAAACAAAGATCAGTCGACACAGACGATGGGCGGAGAAATAACAGCAAGTCTTGTGGGAAGCTCAACTTTATTGTGAAATATGATTGTGATTTGGAACAACTAATGGTGAAAATTCACAAAGCTGTGAACCTTCCAGCAAAGGACTTTTCTGGGACGTCAGATCCATATGTTAAGATCTACTTACTTCCAGATAGGAAAACAAAACACCAGACTAAAGTACATAGAAAGACCCTGAACCCAGTGTTTGATGAAGTTTTTTTATTTCCTGTTCCTTACAATGACTTGAATGCAAGAAAACTCCATTTTTCTGTATATGACTTCGACCGATTCTCCAGGCATGACTTGATTGGCCAGGTGATAGTGGATAATTTTTTAGAGTTATCAGACTTTCCCAGGGAGTGTAATATGTGGAAGGAGATTGAATATGTCACCAATGTAAGTATGGCTCCTTTTTATTTTGAGATTTTATTTTCTAACCTTACTTTTTCATATAGTCCACCTCTTTAGCAGCTACCAAAGTAACAATGAAGAAAATGTCCTCCTTAGTGAGATTGTTCTAAAAAAACAATTAACATTGAAAGCATTAATTATATAGAATTTACCATTTTTTTCTTTAGAAATGTGATGCTATCCTTTCATTCTACCCATACATTCTTTTTTCTAGTGATTTATAGTAATCATTCCAGATGATTGCCTACTCCTCAGAAAATTATCAGGATGCACTATTTTTTCTCCCAGAGATCTACGAATACCCAATACTTTCTGGAATTCATTCTAGAGATGGTAATGCCAGTTCCTTTGGTTCAACACCATAGTCTTCAGACTTGGCCAACACAGGATCTTTAGCTCATGAGGAACCTGTTACTTTATTTCCAGATTGATTTTACTGAGAGAGATCACATGTTTTGTTAACTATGAAGTTTTGCAAGCATAGTATGTTTGCAAACCTTTAATTTTTCACCCTATTTTTCATATGAAGTACAGAATATCCCTTGTTTGAAATGCTTCAGGCCAGAACCATTTTGGATTTTTAAAATTTATTTATTTATTTATTATTGGGATATTCACATATACATCATGAGACGTCTTGGAGATGGGACCCAAGTCTTAACACAAAATTATTTTCTGTTTTATATACATGTCTTATACACATAACCTGAAAGTAATTTTATGCACAGTATTTTAAATAGCTTCATGCATGACACAAAGTTTGTATATGTCGAGCCATCAGAAAGCAAAGAAAGATGTTACTATCTCAACCACACATATAGACAATTTTGGCATTTTTACAGCTTCCATCATTCCTGACCATTGGTCATGCTTGATTGCAGCTAATGGGGATAGAAATCTAGTAATACTTACAGGGCCACAAGTTGTTCACTTTTTCCATAAGCATTAATATTCTTAACAGGTGGACTTTGAGAACTTTAAGGAGAGGAATAGCTCATCAGCTGTACCAACAAAGCAAAACTAGTTTGTTGCTTGTGAAAATTATAGTCTTGGATACTACTGTGTTCATCTCATGGGTTCCTAAAACAAGAAAGAATTTGCTTCAAGCAACTGTAATCTTGTTGAGTCCACAGATTTTTATCCAAGCACCTTTTAAGGCTAACAGTGGGGCAAACACATTAAATTGCACACCGAGCAGCATACCTGCAGGTTCCAAATATGTTCATGGTTATTTTTTAAGACAGAATTGGTTTGACTTTGATAGTGCCTTTGATGTATTATGTTGAATTTAGTTCATTCAAATTGAACAAGAAATTCTGAGTTCTCCTTTGGCTATGGGATTTTAAAAAATTGGGTAAGCGATTCTCAGTAGGTACCTTAACCTAATTAGACAGCGTGTTGGTTTATAGATAAGAAATTCAGAAAAATGAAGTTTTTCAACATGCTGCTTAGAAAAGAATATTTTCCATTTTCTGTTTCTGGAACCAGCAACATAATTTCAGTATTTTGTATTTTTCCTCTCTTTCTCTCTTGTTTGTCTTTCAAACACAGTTAATTCAGTTTTGATTCCTTCTGTAGCACACATTAGAGCAGTATAAAACTCATTCATGTATTTGGATTTTTGCCAGGGTTCATTAATTTTTTGAAAGAACTAAGAGAAAAAAACAGAACCAAGATGCAGTACAGAACAGAAAATGCACATGTTTTCACAGTGTTCCATATTTTTTTTACACTTCAAAGAGAAATCTATTTTATGTATCCTATGGAATTTGGGGAGGTGGTTAGTAAGTGGACAAGAAACTGGAAGGCACATACACACACTTTGCTATGGCGAGGTCCTAGAGCAGTGATTCTCAACCTGTGGGTCCCCAGAGGTTTTGGTCTTCAACTCCCAGAAATCCTAACAGCTGGTAAACTGGCTGGAATTTCTGAGAATTGCAGGCCAAAACACCTGGGGACCCACAGGTTGAGAACCACTGATCTAGCCCAACAACTGAATTGCACCTGCGAGATGACTTTCCAGCTTCCATTTGAAATTAAATCTAATATTTACTAGATTTGTTCTCACAAGTTGTAGTGCCACTAACACAGACAGCTTGATCAAATCCATGGTTGATGAATGGCTTTTAACAATGACAAATATAATACAGTATATTCCCGCCCATATTAGAGGTGGTGTGCTTCTGTGTATCAATTGTACTGTAATGCTATAACTATTTGGTTGTCTATCAATTGTCTTGTAATGCATTCTTCATTCTTGAGTAGTAGTAGCCAAAATGTTAAAAAGTCACAATAGATTAGGTTAAAATTGTAAAATAGTGTCATAATAAAAGTAAATCTGAAGCATAAAAACAGTAGAGCAAATTAAAACTAAATCAACATGACACTTTGAATTGACTTAGCATATAAGTAAGATTAAACATGGCATCAAAGTGCTAGCAGCATCAACATCAGTTGACTTTCAGTGGGGATAGCTTTCCAGAGTTTGATGGCCATTGTGAGTTCTACATGGTGAGTTTTCCTCTGCAAAGTGACACAGACAATAGCTTCCTTTCAAAATCTCAAGATATGGGCAGTTTGGTACATGGAGACATCCTTAAGGTAGCTGGAGCCAGATATAACTAAGATTGAGGAGAAAGTTCCATTCCAGTTTTGTTGCATCCCCCCCCCCCCTCAATTCTTCCTGGATTCCTGTCTCATCTGTTGTCACTTATCTGGTTGCAAGAACTTCTTTCTTTCCACCTGAAGACTTCTACACATTTCTGCATGTATTTCTCTTAATGCCCATATTTCTTCATGCACTTTCCTGGATATGTCTATTTTTGTTAGTTTCTCCATTGACTAAAGCACGTTTGTGCATATTTTAGCCCTATCTATATCATTTTAGTTTTTAGGTGAACCTTTGGGTTTTTAAGGAATGTAGCTTTCTAAAATATACCACATATCTCATCAAGGGGCAAGATGTGGCTGAGTCCTTCTCAAGTTCTAGGAAATGTAAAATGGATAATTTCAGCAAGAACCCCAAGAGCACAGAGATATTTTCCTATTGATGTGTGGAACTTTGTTTTTTTTTTAATATGTAACTACCATATTCTAGAGATTTGTATCCTTCCTGGTGTTCCAGTCCTCAGTGGTGAAGAAAGGGAATGAATGAAACAAGCAGCAGGGATTTTATTGAATCAGTGATCTAATTTTTTTAAATTTCTATTTGATTGTGCAAGTCTCTTCGGTTGAAGGGAAGTCTTAGGCTGTATCTACACCAGACAAATTACTCTGAAGTATCCTGCTCCGAAGCTGCCCCAAATACACAATAAGTTCATATCTACTTGCATGGAAGTGCCCCAAAGCCCTTTTAGAGTCTACATGATCAGCTGGGCCAACAGGGCATGAGCACCAGTGATTTGCCCTCCTGCTGGTCACCACTATCTCATCAGGCAGAAACAACTCCCTAGCAAAGCTTTGCTGCTAATATTGCACCTTGTGAGGTCACAACAGGGTTCCATGCTAGGGAGCTGCTTTTAGCTGGTGAAACAGCATTGAGTTTTTTTTGAGAAAAAAACTGGATCACCCTTAATCCAACCTGATCCAGCTGTCCACATGTCAAAAATACTGGAGGGGTCATGCCGGGGTTTCCTAAAAGCTCTGGAGTAATGTTCAGTGCTCAGTTAATGGCTAAAAGTAGCACTTCTGCTGCGGAACCAGCTGTATATACGCCATATGGGATGCTTACAGTGGGTTTGAGGTGAGTACATTTTATTTGGCTCATGTTAACACAGGATAAGAAAAGAGACAACGCAAAAATTGAGAAAGAAAGCCTTTGATGTTCAAACAAGAGAATCTTCATCTTAATCCAGTTTTAAGGTGGAAAGTTGATTGGGGTTTCATACGTTGAAATCAGAGTTTATACAGAGATAGTTTCAGTTTATGCTTGGGATCCTTCAAAGAGAAAGAGAAGCCAGCAATAGCAGATTTCCCATTTTTCATGGCTTGAACATTGGTCACTTCCTTTCTCCCCCAATGCTCCCCACCTTATTTTCTTTGCCATTTAACCTGATATAGTACTTAAGAACTTGAACATTTGCAGTGTTTTGTCATCTTTGAGTTGGCCCGGCTAATGTAATACAGAAATATGGATTTAGGCTTTTTCTTTTAAAAAAATTAACAATGTGACTGATTTTCTTTTTCATGTATAGTACAAAAGAGTTCCTGCTGGTTTTTAAATTAATAGCTTCTTTCCCCCATTGCATTGCACTCAATGTCTCTTTTCTGATCAGTATGATATGTTCTTACATCTACTACTGCAATTTCTTATATCATTTATAAAATTGCTCTAATTCAAGATGATATCATAATGTTGTTGCTTATTGCTAAGGTTATTCTTTGAACATGAATGTATCATTTTCCAGCATTTCTTCTAATGAAGAAAGATAGTAGGCATCCTCTGTCTCTTCCTTCCGTACTTTCTTTTCTTCTTTTGCACCTCCTTTTCTTTTATAAAAGAGAAAGCATTTTCTGTTCTGGGGCAGAACAGCTTCTGAAAACTATATTCTTTTTAGCTGCAGGAAATAAGTTTTGGATAAGTAGCATCATTGAAAATTTGAAACATGCTGCACTGGGCTTTTGGTATTTGCTGGGGTTTGAATCCAGGATCCTGCTGTAGATACCAAAATCTGTGAATACTCAATTCCCATTATATACAATGGTGTAATAAAATGGCATTCCTATAATGTGTCAAAATCAAAATTTGCTTTTTGGATTTTTAAAAAAGGTTTTTCAAGCCATGGATGGTTGACTCCATGGATACAGAAGCTATGGATACGGAGGACTTGCAGTACAGCCTGATGCAAGGCCTTGCTGTGCAGTAAGGCCTCTGAGCATCCTGAAGTAGACCATTGTTTAATATTAACAAGTACAGATGAGCCCAGCAATCTATTTGCAAGAAATCACCACTTCTAGAAACTTTCAAGACAAGCAATTCATCTTGTTTGTAACAGAGGGGATAAATTATGTGACATGGAAAAACCTACAACCACAGTCTTTGCAAGCAACATCTAAATCTGGCTTTCTTTGTTTGATTAGATATGCAGAGGGAGTTTAAACAAGGTCTCATGTTGGTGTTTATTCGTGCAAGTACAAATTTTGAATAGCAAAAGATGTAAATAAGGAAGAGGCTTCACTGTTGAGAGAAGGCAAATTGTTCTTCACACTTGGCATAGAAGAAATACTTTCTGTAGCACCTTTGCTGCTGCGTTTCACTGTGGGTTTTTTATTCTTTTCTTTTTTAGCAATATAACAATTTGACATGGTGTGATAATTGACATTTTGAGTCACTTTTCCAGGACTGAATTGCCTTATTTCTTATTTAAAATTATCAGGTTTTAAAAATATATTGCACAAACCCCTGTTAGCTTAGAATTTGCTCATTTAAGACAGGAGATAGCATCTACTTTTTTCAGAGAGTTACAGGTATGTTCTTGGATACGTACACTCAACCTGTGGACAGGATCCATATTATGATTTGTTGTATTGTTTCTGCAGTGCTTCAAAAAGCTGTGTGTGTATGTGTCAACAATGGGAATAAGTACTTCTGTGATTGCCATTTTCAGCTTTCTTAGAAATAGTCTGGTGTAAATGCCCCTGGGTTTTTACAACAGCTGATCTTGGAAGCTAAGCAGGATTAGCTCTGGTTAGTACTTGGATGCTGTAGACCAGTGGTTCTCAACCTGGGGTCCCCAGGTATTTTCAGCCTACAACCAGTTTACCAGCTGCTAGGATTTCTGGGAGTTAAAGGCCAAAAACATCTGGAAACCCATGTTGAGAACCACTGATGTAGACCACATTTCAGAGGAAGAAACTGACCAAACCACCTCTGACTATTCTTTGTCTTAAAAAAACCCTATGGAATTTGGGGAGGTGGTTGCTGTAAGTGGACAAGAAACTGGAAGGCACATACACACACTTTGCTATGGTGAGGTCCTAGAGCAGTGATTCTCAACCTGTTGGTCCTCAGAGGTTTTGGTCTTCAACTCCCAGAAATCCGAACAACTGGCAAACTGGCTGGGATTTCTGGGAGTTGTAGGCCAAAACACCTGATGGCCCACAGGTTGAGAACCAGTGTTCCAGAGCTTTCTGAATGAGAGTTCTAAACACCATCACTAAACTGCAAATCCCAAGATTCCATAGAATGCTGCCATGGCAATCAAAGTGGGATCATAGTGTTATATTTGTGGAGTGTGAAAGAGCCCTTAGAGGGCTACAGTAGCCCACCCATAATTCGAGATAGCAGAATTACAGAATAATAAAGGGGTAGAATTAAAGAAATACACATTTCTGTAATAACCCACATTGTGATTGCCTTCATGTTTATAAGTGCATGCCATTAGCAGCAGTAACAGTTGCAAGCAGCTGCTATATTTTATCAATCTAGAACATTTCATTAGCAGAGCAATGAATGGTTGTTCCATTGCTCCGTACACCAGTCTAATGACTGGTTTTTCTAGGACAGACTAAATATTCACCTTTCACCTTTCAAAGAAGTGGCTGGTCCCTTTTTTTTGTAAGGGACCAGCTCTTATAAAAATTGTGGATGAGTAGACCCAGGTTCTTTGGATCAGGTTTTTGACTTATACATGAGAATATATAGTAGTTTAACATGTAAAAAGTTAATTTTGTAAAAGACTATAGTATTTATTGGAACTGATATGGACTTTTCACACAGAGGGACATGTTTCATTACAGGCAACTCCAAAAGTGCTCTTTTTGTCACTTTAAAGTTTCCTTTCTCCAACTTTGATTCTTTCCCACTGGGGAATCCCACAGTATCATCGTTGCCTGCCGATGGCATGTGCCCATGTCAGGAAATATTCACTGATCTGCATCTGTCTTCTCTTCCTTCTATCCTCTCCCATCCTTTGTACACTTTTCATTAGCCATGAAAGTATATTGTTTAAACAAGGTTTATAACGGGCGATGTGTAAATTTAAGGTTTAAGACTCTGAATCACGAGAAGTGGAACAGTAAGTCACTGTCTGGAAAGGTCAGTTAGTGAATCAAGGATGGAGAGTTCTTAATTAGATATGTTTTGAGTGCCTCTGGGCATTTTTTATCACAAATGAAACACTGCATACTTTCTGTTTCCCCACTTTTTATCTTGAAGTGCAATCTGTAGAGGATCAGTGGCAGAGCACATGTTTTCATTTAATTCAGTAGGACGTACTTCTGAGTAGATTTTTTTTATAAAACATATGGCCCTTCTACACGGGCACTGAAATCCAATTTGAAGCTGGCTCAAATTGTACATCCCCAAGGCACACTGCAAGAGTCATCCAACAATGTATTTAAAAAACTCACCAGAAATTCTGGAAAACAACATAAAATATGCTGAAGGTGATCAGTGTATATCCCATGTAGAGCAGGAATCAGAGACCAAAATGCAGAGTGCTTGTGAAGGCAGGGCTAATACTGAAACATTTGCGGAAAGAAACTCTATACAAAGCTCAACCGGAAGGTAAACAAACACCTCCTGCCAGAGAGAAAGCCACAGCGTTCCCATGGGAATACTCACTTTCACTTTCTTACTTTGCCCTGCTTCTGTTCAACGCTGCTTCCCATCAATGAAGTAGAAAAATATTCCTTGGATCAGATAGATCCATAGTCAGTGGATCTTTGTAGCCACTGTCCCAACTTGGAACTGATTCGTGGGGTTCCTGTGTAAGCACTTCACAGCAAACCAGTTCTCTTTAATCCATGTCTTGACCTGGTTAAATGGTTATGTAGAAACAGCTATGGGCAGGAATAGAAACATGTAAATTTAGTTATCTACAACTTTTAGCTGTGAGCTCCAGCTTTATGAAAATCCTCAAAAGTGTGGAGTAAAAACTGGTTGAGTAAGAAACAGAAGGGAATGGGGGAGAGAAGAATGAGAGAAGGAGAGATGAAACCACAAATTGTCTAGGACTGTGTGAGCAATAATAAATACACTTAATCTTGCAAGGGGGATTTGTTTCTAAGTAGATATAAAGAGAACATAGGAGTAACTAAATGAATTTATTGGCACCAAACTAATAGTTTCAGCTTCACCAAACCCCTCAAAGTGGGTTGCGCAAAACATTTCATCCAATTATTCAAGAGCCTATAAAGGGGGAAATTGAAAAGAACCATAACTCATTCCCTACCCCAGAAAGATAGACAGGTCAGTAAGTGGGGATGGGGGCAAAGGAACAAAGGTTTCTGGTCTGAAGTGCTTGACACTATGAAAGTGAAATGACTACTTAGGAGCTAAGCAAACAAACTGGTACATGCCCCAATTCATTCTGTATCTTTCTTCCTTTCCATTCTTCCTCAATTGCTCCCCAATCTGAGATCTTCAGTTGCCTCCTAGCTATTCCTTGGTTGGGTTCTACTGCTGACCAACAGAGCCCTGTGATACATTTCTTCCAGTCCTAATCCTTGCTTTT
Organism: Anolis carolinensis; assembly: GCF_035594765.1. Classification (NCBI taxonomy): domain Eukaryota; kingdom Metazoa; phylum Chordata; class Lepidosauria; order Squamata; family Anolidae; genus Anolis; species Anolis carolinensis. The sequence goes on along the minus strand of NC_085841.1, from coordinate 278,068,908 downwards.
CCTGTCTTTCTGAATTTGCCAAAGGAAGAACCACCCACTCTTATGAATTTCAATGTTCCAAAGTTAATTAACTTGTTAGCCCATGGGATGAACTTGAGCATTAATCAGGAAATCTAGTAAATGAAGTCACATTGGGGGGAAAGTCTGATGAGCAGAAAACTCAGTAACTTATTTAAACAGTTATTTCTAAGTTCTGGCTTTACTGTCAAACTATTTTATAGTATGATTCAAGAACCCAAATATACACTTTATCTATGTGGATAGAGGTGTACAGGACTTTTGAACACTTTAAACACATTTAATTTTAAACACTTTGCTTCTTTGCATATAAAGCTGTAGATGGAGTTCATTATAAGCCCTGAAGAGTCATCTAAAACATCTCAAGATCCTTGTTAAGTCCGCAGAGTCTAGCTAGAGATCATCTTTGTTCCTCTGAATTGCACAGACTGTACTTATTCAACCTATTTTGATCCAGTAATCCCTACAACATTTCAGAACCATCAATCATCGTTCTCTTTTGGACTGTTCTTTCTTTCTAGTTCGTGTATCATCTGCATTTTGCTGGATTTCTTGTTTTGCTCCTTATTTTAAGAGATTTCTTCCTTGAAAATGGATTGCTCTCTCTCTCTTTCTCTCCCTCCCTCCCTCCCTCCCTTCACCTCCACATAATGTAATGTTGGATACTGACAAATCAGGAGTCCCAAATCAATTCCCCAGGCAGTTTGGGCCATGGGAAATAAAGGGAATAGGAACATCACATTTTTTTCTAATGCATATTACTTTTCTTTTGCACATTCAGCATAGTGCCAGAATGGGAAGAGAAGCTATTTTTAGATAAGTAAATTTTGGCAGGGTCATGTTTGGGTTTTGTTTAATAAGCACAGAGTAATAATGAGGAAAGCTTACACATACTGCAGCAGAAGCTCTTGGAAATGACCTCCAGATCATATACTGATATAGAAGAGAGTTTGAGCAGTGTTGGAGGTTTGGGTTATTGTTTTATTTTTGGTTGGTGTTTAACTTGCTTAAGTATTCAACTCGTAACCCAGGATGCTTATTCCAAATTTACAAAAGCTATGAACCTTCATATTTGTCCTGTCTTCATAGAATCATAAAGTTGGAAGAGACCACATGGGCCATCTAGCCCAACCCCTGTTATGCAGGAAAAGCACAATCAAAGTACCTCTGGCAGAGGGCCATCCAGCTTCTGTTTAAAAGCTTCCAAGGGGGGAGCTTCCACCTCACTCCAAGGCAGGGAGTTCCACTGCTCAACAGCTCTTACAGTCGAGAAGTTCTTCCTAATGTTCAGGTGGAATCTCCTTTTCTGTTTGATCTCCTGATTAATTCCTTAAAAGTCTGTTCCTAAAACTTCAGATTCTCTCCTACTAATGACATGTCTTCTCTAGACCCATGTAAGGATTGGGGGTTGGATTCTATGGCCTATGGGGCTCCTTCCAGTTCTATGTAAACTAGAACACATGGTTACCTCATCAATCTGTGGGAAGAATCCATAATATTCTTAGGTCCATGTGATTGCATTTTTCAACATGTTTGTGAAGCTGTGTGTTTTCATTAGGAAAAAAAAGTTGGCATCTGTTCCTTTCCCTCTTCCTATTAAAGGGCTTATATAGTACAGGAAACAGCCTTCCATATCTTCAGATTCTGCATCCCTGGATCCAACCATCCACAGCTTGAAAATATTTTTTAAAATCCAAAAGAAGCCTTCAATTTGCCCTTTTGTAAAAGAAATACCATTTGAGTTGAGCACCTATGGATTTTGGTACCTATAGGAATCTTGGAAACAATCCCCAGGAGATAGCAAAGGTCTACTGTATTATCTTTAACAATGTTACTAAAAAGTGACTCCTGTTTCCCCTTTAACGTGTTGCTGCGCTTGCTATGTGGATTATGCCATTCTAGCAGCATAAAGTGAGCACTTTATCAGAAACTGCTTTACTGCTATTGAGGTAGGCTGATTATTTAATAATAATAAAAAAAACAATTTCAAGAACCCTAAGGGAAAATTATAATTCAAAGTATTCTTTTAAAGAAGAAAGGTTGCTTTCATGAAATATCTTTTGACAATATTTTCTATTATTATTATTATTATTATTATTATTATTATTATTATTATTAGATTGATGTATGTCTCTTGTTTCTGAATTACATAGAATTTCATTTCTTGGTCAAAGTATTTGCATTGTTGTGCTTTTTGAAATAGATTATAGCCTTTGCTGTTCTTTATTAGACAGTCTTTCCTTGCGACCAAAGTTAGAAATACTGTGGCACTCCAGTCATTGCAATTCTCAACTCCCTGCCAGTCCCTTGAAGATAGAGCAGCAAGGAATAAGCAGATAGAAAGACAGGCAGTTGGGATTTTTCCATCATGCTTTGTTACATGCATTTTTCACCCACAATTTTCATATAGTCTGCAAGACATAATATTCCTTGGAGGTCCCATATCCATGTATGAATCAGGTCTGGTGATGCTTAGTTTCTAAGATCAGATATGATCTGGTGCCATCAGGACACATAGAATCTAAGAGGCATATGTTGATTTTGCTATGAGCCTCAGGTCATTTCCATTATTCGGCAACTCCATAGAGAATCTATCACGGTGTTTTCCAAGATTGAAAATGTGTGACATGGCCAAGGTCACCCACACGGAGTTTCCGTGGCTGAATTTGAATTTGAATCGTGATATGCAAAGTCATCGTTCAATGCTCAAACCACTAGCCAACCAGTCTCCTGTTTGGTTTTAAGAGAAATTGCAGGGATTTTTAAAAAAAGGAGTCTCCTGGAACAAAGAAAAGTGAGAAGCCCTGGTAGTTATTATAAACAGATACTGTCTTATGTTATTCTTTTCTCAAAAAACACAGATTCTTACCTGTGGTCAAAGCATTCCGCCTTTTGATGTGTTTCAGTTCTTAATTCTTCTTTTCACTTCTGTAGTTGATATCTTAGCAGTTCAGAAATGTGGTGAGATTCATTTGCAGAAATACTTTGTCCAGTGGATGACCATATTTAAAATTCTGACCTCAGTCTCTCTCCAGAGAGGCTTATGCAGTAAGCCCTTATTAGAAGTGGCCACCTCAATTCCACCCCATCTCAAGCACCCAAAATGGTGCATTCTTGAGGCTCCCTCATGTTGTTACTGAAAATTGCTCAGGTAGGGAAATGGTGGGGAAGGAGGCAATGAACGTACACACTATAACCCTTCAAATAAACAGATCCTCTTCTCTTTAGCTCTTCCTAAGTATGTTCCCTCTATGCATTTTTGAAAATTTGTTTGTTGCATACTCCCTAACTTTACCCTCGACGCATCCACAGGTCATAGCAAATTCATAATTTTGGCCCCAGAGCCTGCCCTCAACTCATATATAAGGACAGCTTACACAAAAGCATATATTGCATTCCAACTCCCAAAGCCTTGTGCACCATGTCTTTTAACACTGATTCCCCTAAGATGTTCAGGTGAGTGATCTTCCAGAAATAACCTCAAGTCTTCACATGAGATTTCCCCCTCGGCAATTGGATTTTAAAAAGAACTATCCATGGGGAATTGTGACTTACTGAGATCCTGTCACAACCCACTTAAATAAAGCAGCAGTTCCTAAATATCACGTGTGCTCTGGATTTAGGGTTCTAAAAGTGGGAAAGGAAATGGGGGTGGTTCCAGTTCTGCCTGAGAACTGATGGTAGGACATCCTATCCCATGTCAGCCTCTAGCTCTTGCATTAGAGCTTCATATAATATATCTACTTTGTTGTCACTGATATGAGTTCATCAGTTGCTGTGGAGTGCCATGGTTACTGATTGACTTTTACTCAGTTTCTGAAAATATATAAAAATGCAGGTTTGTGATGGTATAGGGAAAATTGGTAATATAATGCCATGAACAGGACTGAACAGTGTTTTTACATGTTGCTAACACAATATTTTATTTTGTTCCTCAAATCCCATATCAATGTAAACCTACCCAAACCTAATAAAACGACTGTAGTTCTGTGTCCTGTTTTAGCTTCATTTTTATCTGTAAGTAAGAGTTAAACCAGTCACTGGTGGAAAGGACAAGAAAATGCTGGAAATAGATGTCAGCATATTAGATCTTTATAGAAATAGATCTTGCATCACAGCTTACACAGTGAGCTCTTACCTTTTTTGTGAGACACAGAAAGTGTGCTTTGTGATGCCCTCAGTTGCTGTGTTAGCAGTATTTTAATGTGAAGTTTCAATGTGCTCTTTTTCCTTTGTATTTCTAAACCCATATACAACCTGGCAAATATTAACTTTAACAGTGCTAAATTTTTGTGAGGCATAGGTTTCAGTACACAAACTGAGGAATTGTGAACATGGATAAAATGTTCATATTCATGTGAACTTGTTTTGCTTTCTATTTTTGCCACATTAGTAAGAGAGGACAACTGTTACTGAAAAATTTAGAATTTGGAAAGCAAGAGAGGACTAGTACCTGTGCTGCTTGACAGAGTTTTATGATACCTCACCCTACTTCATGGCCTGTTTAGGATTGAAGGTATAGGAGTTCAGTCCCATATGAAACTGGGTGATACTATGTCTGCATCCAACCTTCCAGTTGTTTCTCACCTGGCCACCCTACATAATAGGCAAAACTAATTCTCATGACACTGTAGACAACTTGGCCAGATCTCTTCAGTGCCTTTACTCACCTATTGGACCAGCATGTAGTACCTGGCATGGACATGCTTTTATTTTAAAGGAACAGTGCTCTAAACATCCTTTACATAAACTACAGGGGAATGAATCTGCCTAGCGTCAAATAGTAGTAAGAAAGAGGGATGGCCAAGAATCCAATATGAACCAGAAGTGTTGAACCAGTCAAGTCCCTTGAGATTTTAATTTTTGGTGGTGGTGGCAGTGGTGCTATAGCAGCCTAGGCAAACCTCGGCCCTCTGCATGCTTTGGACTTCAACTCTCACAATTCCTAACAGCCTACTGGCTCTTAGAAATTGTGGGAGTTATAGTCCAGAATACCTGGAGGACTGAAGTTTGTCCATGCCTGTGCTATAGCCTAGATTTTTTTTAAATAAAAAAAAACTGAGCAAGAAGACAATGTTGCCCTTTTTGCCAGGAATTGCCATTGAATAGTCCACAACAACAGTAATGTCTGGTTATTTTGAAGACGTGAGAAGTACAGCCACAAGCAACATGTCCTCTGTCTGAGGAACCCAAAGCCTGTTCCTAGGGAGTACAATATAGTAATTCAAAGCCAACTGACCGGTAGGTCAGGAAAGTAAAACTTTCTAATATATTATTATCAGACACCTCCTATTACATAGATACATATTATTAAAAATACAACTTTGTTTTTTATCTGAGCCAGGTAGCAGTCCTGAAATTTGTATTTTAAAATCTCTGCAAAACAGTGAAGTATTCTAGTTGAAGAGAATGGCTTCCTAGCCAGAGGGCATGGATTCAGGCAGTTCATTCTTTCGTAACCATTGCCTTTGTGCCCAAACACTGCTTGTCTAAGGCAATCTCTTAGATCACATCTAGAATTCAAAGTTTGGCCTTCCTTCTTCCTTCCTTCCTTCCTTCAGTGGGGCTTCTGTGCTCTTTTAACCTCTTTTTAACCTGTGGGTTGAAACTCAGTGGGTGGTGTTGTGAATGTGCCTTCTGGGGTCAACGATACTACTGATAGTAGCAGGAAGAGAAGAAAGACTCCTCAGGAGCAAAACTCATTTGAGAAGTTACAGAGAAAGAGGCTTAGAGAGATATTTGAGGAATCAACAGATGAGGAGTCATTTGAGGGTTTTGAAGGGGAGGATGGGCTTAAAATGGACGCTGGGGATGTGGTACGGGCAGAAGAGAATGGCATGGAATGGACACGCGCTCCAGAGGGTTGTGATGGGGAGACTGGGCTCACTGGTATAATGGGGACGCTGAGGAAACATGGGGTCCTTCAGGATCAGACCTAAGGTGGTCTAATTGGAGGAGTGGGGATAGTTCCACAGCTGCGGGTAGGTCTGGGCGTCGGCAGGACGGTTCCAGCTCAGATGAAGAATGGGAGCAACCTGTGGGAAGGGCGGTGCCTGGCTCGAGTTCTGAAGACGAGTTGTAAATAAATTGAGGGCATTTGGCCATTGGGCCCTTGCGTGTGGCAAGGTGGTTGTTGGGCGCCATTGGGTTTCGTGTTTGTGTTCCTGAAAACTGGCTTGGGACTGTGCAACCGACGTAAGTTTATTCCGGGTTACTTCTACGACGGGGGCTGGAACTGTGTGGGTTTTCCTTAGAGTGCATTGTGATTACTGTCTGCATTAGTTCGCCTCCGTCGTTTTGGCTACTTGTGTCAACCCATTGACCAGGACTTTGCTGTGACGACTTCTCATCTTGGACTTTGGACTGGACATTGTTTTGGCATTACTCTTCGCTCCCTATTCCGGCTTGGCTTCGTTCTCAACCCTGTAACTACTCTCCGTTACCGACTGTTGGCTTCGTTCCTGACGCTGAAGTAATGCTCCGCTCCCAATTTCAGTTTGACTCCTGGTTCTGCAGTTACGCTCTGGTTAGCCACTGGTTTGGCTCCTGACCCTGCAGTAACTCTTTGTCCTTCGTTACTTTGTTTCTGGTACCGGTTTGTTTACGCTGTTTCTGGCGGCAAAGTTTGGCTCGGTTTGGGACATTGTTTGTTTTGAACCTTAAGACACTATTTTGTAACCCAGTTGGGATTCTGTTTATTTTGGACCCTTGGGAATTTGGCCCGCAGTTTGCTTTGCCTTCTTCAAGACATCCTGCAATTTTGAGCTGAATCTAAGCAGTTTTGTTTTAATCCAGATTATATCTCTGGATAATCCAGATTATACTCCGGTTTGGTTTTTTGGAGTTTTTTCAGTTTTAATGTCTTTTTCACACTGAAGTTTAAGTGTTGCAAGCTCCTGTGTTTGATTTATGAGCTTTTTTGAGTTGTTTATGCAATAAATTGTATTTCCATCCATTGGCTGGCGTCTGACCTTGACAGGTGGTGAAGGTTTCCCCATTATTACAATTCCATGTTGCCAACATTTTCCCCTGTGTAATACATGAGTCTCATTAAAAGTCATAACATCTGTTACAAAACAATTAATCTATGAAAAATTAATGGTCTCTACTGGACACCACTTCAACAATTCCTTATTTTTGAAATGTTGATTTAAGAAATCTACTGTCAGTACCGTGGACCTTTGATATCCACTGTGGTTTGTTTCTAGGGCCCCCTCTGCATACCAAAATCTGTTAATGCCCAGGTCCCATTATATATAGTGGCATAGTAAAATGGCAAAATCAAGGTTTGCTTTGTGGAATTTCTTTGAGGAGAGAATATTTTCAATATGTGGATGGTTAAATCCATGGATACAGAAGTCTGTGTATAGAAAGTTAGTTGCTAAGTAATAATTTAGCACTACACAAGAAACCAGAACAAGCCCTGAGCTCTTCTGGTCTTGTCTCAACCTCTCATATGGAAAGGAGAAATTTGAGAACCTTTGCTCCCATGTTAGTTAAGGGAGCCATGTCCTGTCTTTGAGAACTAATTAATGTTGTTAATCTTAAGCTTAATTTTCAAAACAAATGAAATTTTAAGCCATATCTGGAAGGCTGGCCTTTTTGTCCAAATTAAATTTTAAAAGAATCAGAGTTTTGGAATTTGGCCACCATACTCACCAGTGCTTATAAAAAACAGAGGTGGGATTTTCCAGTCTTGCAGTAATGTCAGAGGAGGGCAGGAGGCTTCATTGAGTTCTTTCTCATAATATTTTGTACAATACAGGGAAACCCCTTACATCTTTCTAGTTGCCAGCCAGCACCATACTACACCACAATAACTCCCTCCACCATTTATGTGGTGATCTGTTCAGTTTAGGTTGCTGTGAGTTTTCCAGGCTGTGTGACGATGTTCCAGAAGCATTCACTTTGGCTTTAGGCAATATTTTTTCTCCCAACTTTTTATCTCAAGTATAAGTACCTCATTACCCCACATGTTTTGTTTTCCTTTTGCTGTTCACACACTTAACCTGCTCATTCACAGGTATAAATATTTGTCCCTGGACACTTCACTTTATGTATCTGATGAAGTTCACTTCTTCTATGAAAGCTTGTGCTACCAACATCTTCCTTTGAGTTAAAGATGTTACAATAGTCCTTTGCATAAGTACTTGCCCCTTGTTGTGGAGCTTCAGTCTCTACTTCCAAGCATTTTATCAAACGGAATCTCTCTGTCCTGGAGCGAATGCCTCAGTGGCATGGCACTACTGGTTTATAGGCAATTTAAATTATGTGATGCTAAGAAATGGTGGCTATAGTACTCTGCATCCCAGTGATTCACTAACAAGAAAGTTGTGAACTCTGTCTCTGTCACTCAGTTACTCAGACCAATAAAACACCACTGCTTTATTCTATTTCTATTTATTCTCAGTTTCTATTTAATTTTTTCCTTCTATTTTATGAGACATTTTGTTCTCTTGATTATATTTCAGTATGACTTTTACAGTTAAATTCACAGCTTTTAACCCAGTAACCCAAACTACCCACTGAGTTATCTTTAGGAATTTAATAGTCTCTTTAATTCTACCCGCTCTGTTTTAAAATACTGAACTCTTTTCTCTATAGACCATTGAAGCTTATTGCTTAAAAGGAAGTGAAATCCTGGTGGAAATTGCTTGACTGTGATTAAAAGTGTGTTATTTTACAAGGCTAATTCTGTAGATCAAATGAATGTGACACTTCATTATGCATATGGTCTTATGAATTTTTCCTTCCTAGAAAACTGCCGCATATATTTTTGCTTTAATAGTAATGCTTGCTACTTTTTTGCACTTGAATTTCAGTAGATTAGGTATATGGTCTAAAACATCATACTTAGGAGCAGCCTATTTATTTTAATGGGTCTGGATATTGTGAAATGACCGTAAGACTACGGTCTTAATTAAAAATGGTAGAATACCAGTATGATGCTTGACATGGGGGTCCTGTATTTTATTGCAATCATGTGTTTTTATTTCTCGGAATATACAGGGTGTGACATATGATCAAGATTTCCTTTTAAAGAAACATAGAATTGTTTTTTATTGCCTGCATTTACTTTAGCAGAACATAGCAACATGACCAGTTACAAACTACCTTACTCCTTGAGCTCTTTAAAGCTTTTACTAGATGGGTTAATAAGAGAGTCAGTGGAGCATACTTTATGTAATCCCAATTATACATCATTCTGCACTTTACATAAGTTTATTGTACAGCTTGGAAAAGACGTCTCTAACATTTGCTGCTGACATTGCCATCGCCCCTTGTGTTGCTAAAGCGCTTCAGTTCTTTTTCAAAATGATCTGATTAGAAGTAGACACTCATAGATGGTGCATGAAAGCGGTGGGCAAGCCTATTCATCACAGCTGGTAAGATAGCACCAGGAGTAGTTCTTCGGGAAAATAGCTAAGGAAAGGTGAATGACAGTCAAGACAATCTATATTTCACCCAAGTGTAACAATGTCACTGTGTCAATATAACTTCCTTTCTCCCTGTGGTTTCATTAGATGGGATTTAATCAAGACTGACTGTTCTCTCCTTCACTAACCCATACCTCCTTCAAGATTTGTAGAATAAATCTGTTCCCCAGGTCATCCATTTTCAAATGAATTTGTTGAGGTGCAGTGTTATATAAAATTTGAGGTGGATGTATTTGGATATAGACTCGATCTTGAGTACTTGTCTGTGAACACTTCATATAACCTTATGGGTTTTTTTGCCTTGGATCCTGGACTTTGAAGGAAGGTAACATATGAATAAAGGTAATAATGACATTAATCATAATGGCAGGTACCCTGCTCAATATTTGTAATATTCTGAGTTGGGACCTATGTTCTTGTAACTATTGGATTTCATGTTTACAGTTGTCAATGACTGAATGTGAGCCCAAAAACCTTTCTCAAAAACCAGTAGTACTTCAGCTGAAGTGTCTCCAAGGTGCTGTAGATCAGGACCTTGAGAAAATATGATTACCTCATTCTCCTTGTCATCTGACATTTTTTTCATGTTAGGAGTGACTTAAGAAATTGCAAGTTGCTTCTGGTGTGAGATAATTGGCCATCTGCAAGGACATTGCACAGGGAACACCCAGATGTTTTGATTTACCATTCTTGTGGGAGGCTTCTCAAGTCCCCACATGGAGCTGGAGCTAATAGAGGGAGCTCATCCGCTCTCTCCCTGGGTTGGATTCAAACTGGCAACCTTCAGGTCAGCAACCCAACCTTCAAGTCATCAGTCCTGCTGGCACAAGGGTTTAACCCACTGCACCACTGGGGGCTCAACATCGGACAGTTGAGAGATGCAGTTGCACCTTCCTTGGAAGCTTTTAAACGGAGGCTGGATGGCCATCTGTCAGGGGTAATTTGATTGTGCTTTTCCTGCATGGCAAGGGGTTGGACTAGATAACCCATGTGGTCTCTTCCAACTCTATTATTCTGTGATTCTATGAAGACTAAGTTTTCTTCTCCTTCTATCCGTTTCAATATGCCTCACAGCTGAGAAAGTGCTGCAGTCCTCATTTCAAACCCCTTTCATTTGAGTTGTTACCCTGTTTAAGTAGTAGGTTTTAGTTGGTAGCATTAGCAGAAGTACATACAACAGGAGCTGGTAACCTCAGGGTTGGACTTCTGCCACGTGCTTTACATTAGCCTACCTCAGTATCAAGTTCAGAAACTCAATTTAATTCAAAGCACTGCAGCCAGACTAGTTACAGAAACATCTAGGCGTGAGCATATTACACTCATATTGAAGTCAGTCTACTGGTTGCCAATTAGTTTCCGGGCAAATTATAAAGTGTTGGTTTTGATCTTTAATGCCCTACATGATTAGGATCCAACTTACCTCCAGAATCAACTTACTCCATACAATCTACCCTTCACAGTTAGATCCTCTGAAGGGCATATACTCCATCCTGCATCTCTTCCAGCAAGCTTATCCAGTCAATTTTAACTATGAATTTTAAAATCATACTCTGTTTATTGTGTTTCAACTCTTGTTTCATGTATTTTAGTATATGTATGTTTAATATATGATTTTATGGTTGTACTTTAAGCATGTTTCAATATATGCTTTTATAAATGTACTAGCTTTGCCTGGCCATGCGTTGCTGTGGCCTATGGGAATCATTTGTTGGCCAGGTGGAATAGCAGTGATAGCCTTGCAGCCTCAAAGCCTGGCCGTTTTCTTCTTATGGGAATCCTTGTTTGGTGAGCTGGAATGCAATGGAATAGGCTTGCTGCTAGGAAGGCTGGGTACTTGTGTTCTAGGGGAATGGTTTTTTTGGGCTGCTAAAATTGCAACGAATAGCCTCACTGCTTCAAAGCCTGGCTGCTTGCTACCTAAGGGAATCTTTGGTTGGTCAGCTTCAATAGTATAGAGTAGTATCACTGCTTCAAAGTCTGGCTGCCTTCTACCAAGGTTAATCCTTTGTTGGTCTGGTCAAATTGCACTGAATAGCCTTGCAGCTTCAATGCCTGGCTGTGTTATAACTATTGGAATCCCTGTTTGGCAAGCTGGAGTAGCACCCTCAATCAAAGAGCCGCTTTGAAGCTTGGCTACTTTCTTTGTAGAGGAATCATTGTTTGGCCAGCTTGAATTGCACTGAATAGTCTGGCCGCTTTCTACATAGGGCATCCTTGCTAGGCCAGGTTGAATGGGATGGAGTAGCCTTGTGGCTTCAAAGCCTGGGGTTTTTTCCCCTAGGGGAAATCTTGGTTGGCAGGTTGAATAGTACTAAATAGCCTTGCTGGTTGAATGTCTGGCCGCTTTCTACCTTGCAAAATCCTTGGTTGGCCAGTTTGAATAGCAATTAATAGTGTCGGTGTGGCAGGTATGAATGCTGCAATTAGCCACCTTGATTAGCTTTTATTGGCCTTGCAGCTTCAAAGCCTGTCTGCTTCCTGCCTGGGGGAATCCTCTGTTGGGAGGGGTTAGCTGGCCCTAATTGTTTCCTTTCTAGAATTCCCAATTTCCCTGTGTAACGGAAAGCATTATTTTATTGGTAAATTTTGCCTATGTTATTTAGTGTTGATTTGGAGATAAAAGTGGGCAGAAGTTAGCTACTGATGATTGGCCATGTGTCACCATGGTAACGTAGCTGCTTCGGTAGAAATGTAACAATTTCTAGGCTAGTGAAGGGGGCGGAGCTAGCTGGAGGAGAAAAGGAGTGGATGTTTTAAAAAGAGTTGAGTTATGTTGAGGTTTCTGGTGAGGGAAACTAGAGAAAAGATGTGTGTGTCTGAGGTTCAGTCATGGTAGTCTCTAGCCGGGTGAGCTAGAGGGAAAAGGATCCTAGTTTAAGTTTGGGACTTCAGTTGGAATACTGGAGGCAAAAGTGACTATTATTAAGTCAGATCTGGGGTTTCTAGTGAGGAAGAACTGAAAAGAAAAGGAATAGGGGAGAGACAAAGTTTCAGTCAAGTGGTTAATGTTGAAGAATGAAAGATATGTTTGATATTGTATATATGTGAAACTGAAGAAGTAAACTATTGACACAAGTTATGATTGTTGGACTGAAGTAACCATAAATAAATAGTTCTCTGTTTCAAATAAAGAAAGTGCTTCTGAGTGGTAAATTGCTTGACTTAGTATCAGTAGAAGATTTGTCTCAAATACTGCCCCTCAGTGACTCATATTGTACATGCACACGTACAGACTCGAGGGTTTATAACTGGCAGTGGCTGGGATCCTGAAAGAAGGATTGCCCCTGCCTGTTTATGAAGAGGACCCTTGCATCTAATGGTGGCAGCGGTGGGATAGAAAGATTCCCCCCTGCCTAAAAGAGTCTTCGTCCCTTGCACCCTGCTTTCAGAGTGTTGCTCTTTATTTACTGTCCTGGTTTTAGAGATTATATTTGGCAATATCCATTTTGCAAATGTGGATACTTAGTATGTACTGAATGACAGAGCTTTCACAAATAATTTGGCATCTGGGATGCTGGGAGGATTTTAATACTCCCATATTGAAAGGGGAAAGAGAAAGTCCTCGTCTTCAGTAAGACTGTTGTTTAAGTGGAACCTCACAGCAGTTCTCCTCTTTGAGGTCTTTGCTCTATTCTAGTAGCTTCCTCAGAAGTGCTACAGGAGTTTCCACTCTTCTCAAGCCTGAATTTTCCCCAACAGATAGTCTTCAGCTTTCTCAATCTTCATATGGCTGTTATGCCCTTACTATCTTTTCCAGATGACAAGATCCTTCCGTTCTTTGTAGTCTTTACTGATTAACTGACTTGCATCTTCCAGATAAAACTGCCTGTTGGTTCTTCTTTGATCAAATCCTCAGCCAGACCCTTAACCAGCCACATTAATTATGCCTAGTATTCCACCAGTCCATCTTAGACTTTTCACATCAATATATTTCCTCAAAATTTTGGCGAGAGAAAATCACTAATCAAGCTTAATCATTTTAGACTCCTCCTTTCAATAGAAGTACCTGGAACTAACCTTTCTAATTTCATTCTCACTGATTGTTACAATTTAATAACCAAACAGCCAAAACAAAAACCACTCTCTTCTGACTGAAAATGCACCCCCCCCTTTTGTTTGGTTAACCTAATCCTTTTTGAACAGAAACATATACACTTTTTCAACATTTCTCTTAACATCTTAGCTGCTTCTTTATAGTCAGTTTCATACTATTTGTTAAGATAACCTGTCTGAATAGTCTGATCACTCTGAGTAGTTCTGCTGTCTCTTTTAAAAAGTCATAATATTCAACCATTTATGTTGATGGAGTCATATATAAGAAAAATTAAAGCATGGTTAATTTTAGTGTCCAATTTTATGTTAACATCTGTATAAAGTTTTCATTGGATTCCCCCTCCCAAAAAAAATCATAATGGGGGGAGGGTTTGTGAAATAGGGAAGCTTTCAAGTGACTGTCCATAGGGTTGACCCACCATCTGATCCTCCTACAGATATTAGTCTCTTTACTTTGCAGCATAGTATGGTCCTGGTGTTCTCAATAAACATGTAGTATGCGGCTATGAACCCAGATAACAAGCACATAGCCGTAATGAAGACTCTGTAACTTTTACCCATAGTATTGCCTAAGATTTCAGAGGTATTACTATTCATGACAGTAAGGAGAGATTCTTTGTTCCAAAAGATTGCATAGGTGTTATTGAAATCAGCTATTATCTGTCTAAAATTCTGCTTATTGTTTCCCGCTTTCATTTTGCCACTCAGTTTAACTACTGTACAAAGTCTTGTATGGTCCAATTTAAATTTATTTCTCAAAAATACAACTATCCTAAAAACACCATTTCTGCAAGAGAATATCCTATTTAGCATTTCAAAGGCAACTGACACATTGTCTCAGGTTGTAAAAACTTCTGAAACAGTGTTAACTTCAAGTCTGCAAGCAGAGATATGAAAACAGGCTTCACTCACTGTCCTTTTAAATACATGAGCACAAGGAAGTGTATTAAATCTGCTGCCAAGAAGATTTCTGCCATAAATGTCTTTGAAGTAGGATTCCAACAAATAGGAAGCTATAAAACAGATTGTGTTTTGAGGGAAATGGAAAATATTTGAAGAAGAGAAATATCCATTATCTACCTTTACCTGGATGGATAGACAGTAGATAGTAGGGCTGTGCAAAACGTATCAGTGTCGCATGTTGGATCTATTTCATAAGATTCATGCATACGACTCGATATTAAGAAACGTGGACAGTGCTCATGCCAGAAACTTAAGAATCAAAAATCTCACCCAGTACTTTTGCATAAGTTGCATAAGCTTCATAACTCTCTCTGTGACACAGTTTTAAATTCCAGAGCAATCAAATTGTACTGAGAGGTGAAGCCAATCTTGGTATGCCTCTCAGTCTTTCAGAGCTTTGGCGGGGGGGGGGGGGGGAGTGGAGCTGGGGCATTCCCCTTTAAATGAAGGAGCTCCACGAGGCTGCCTCAATTGGAAGATGGGAGAGGAGAGCAAGAAAGAGAGCAGAACAGCAGGCTAAGCTAAGCTAAGCACTGAGTAAGCTAGGCTACTGTCCTGTTGTGCTCCAGAAACAGCCTTAAAACACAAGCAAAAGTAACCAAAAATCTTTACTTCAGGAAAATAGCAGTAAAGGAAACAGAAGGTTAAAGTTCAAAAGCAATGCAAGGTCTTACAGCAGACATGATACAAGAGTCTTTGGCAACAAGTCTTCACAGCAGACAGGAATAAGAGTCTTTGGTAAAAAGGCTTACAGTATACAGGAACAAGAGTCTGTGGCAAGAAGTCTTTTGCAAAGCCAACATTGGAGCTGTAGCATGTAACACAAACACACCAAGTAGGTCAGTTGCTGCCAGCACTGACTACTGGCTTTGGTGCTAATTTATAGCCCTGAGCTCCCAGCACAGATGTTCCTAGGGCAAGATCTGATTGATCAGCACTTTTGCTATGATTCTAGCTGACCTTTTCTTTTCTTCTTTCGTCCTTTGCCATTCTAAAAATATAGGGACTTGTAGTATGTCTTTTTCGCCTTAGTCCACAACAGCTACATTGAGAGAGGCTAGGAGGACTGAGTGACTGACTGCTATTAGGAGAAATCCAGACTGCTGGAAGTCTTCTATATTTATTTTATTTTGCTTCTATAATTTAATTTAATTTTGCTTCTGCTAAGGAGTGACTGCTGGGAGCTGTTTTTTCCCCAAAACCATTTTGTGGGTGGGAAACTCTTCTCAGTTATTGCATCATGATACTGCATCAGTGCTGGAGTGACTGGAACAACAGTCCCAAAGCTTTAGTTTTCCAAAACCATTCTGTATTTAGGAAACCTAGTTCAAGTACAATACAACAGTTTAAAGAAAATAAATCTCTTCTCTCTGTTACTGAATCTGCAAAGAGTGTGAAACTGCAACTGAAGTAGTACCAAAATTAAACTAGTAAATCCTAGTACTATAAGTTTTGGCTTTAAAAAACCGATAATTTTAAAATTCCCCTAAAATCGGTAAATGTTTGAATCTTTCTGAAACTTGGGGAAATGATTCCCTGGCTATGTTGCGTCATTGTAGAAAAAAATCAGGGAGATAGCTCTTGTGGATTTTTTTTTCAAAAGGTTGTTTGTAAAAACTTTTTTAAATCCCAGAAAATCAGTGGATGAGTGACATGTTCTAAAAGGTGGGGTGGGGATGGGGTAACAGTAGTAAATGTGTTCTACAATTGTAGCATGTTTCATCTCGATAGCTCTAAAATGAGAAAGGAGCCCAGAAACTTCTCCACTTACGCAATTACATAATGAAATAGTAACTAAAATTTTGTTACATCATAATAATCATAATACGAATCCCTTACGATATTTTAGAAACACTTTAGAAACAATTCGCTCCCCGCTCCAATTTAGTAATGAGTGTTGATTTTTTTCCCCCGTTGATTGCACACCCCTAGTAGATAAATCTATTACTAATGCGTTCATGAAGAAAATCCAGAGATTTGAATGGGTAGTTGCTGAAAAGACCTAAACTCAAGACCTTTTGACTATATGGTTTCTTTAGCTTCCATGGTTTTTCATACTTTTAACATTTCATGGTTGAAAATTTAGACACATGAGGCCAAAAAAACCAGATGGTAGAAGTTATTAGTGAGAAAGAACACTTTTAATCTGTATTTTAACTTTTAATTTTTAATGTTGTATCCTGCCTCGAGCCACAGGAAGAGGATGGCAATTCAATTATTATTATTACAGTAGTCTCACTTATCCAAGCTAAACAGGCCGGCAGAACCTTGGATAAGCGAATATCTTGGATAATAAGGAGGGATTAAGGAAAAGCCTATTAAACATCAAATTAGGTTATGATTTTACAAATTAAACACCAAAACATCATGTTATACAATAAATTTGACACCTTGGATAAGCGAGTCTTGGATAAGTGAGACTCTACTGTATTATTATTATTATTATTATTATTATTATTATTATTATTATTATTATGTACTAGAGCCTGCAGCAATTTGCTTTTGCCTGATCCTACTGCAGGATTAATCAGGACTGTCCCTCCCAAATTGGGACAGCTAAAGAGTATGGAAGACATAAGTACTTTCCCAAAGGCTTCCATCATGAAAGCTGAGACAAAAGAATCTATTTAACAGTTCTGCAATCTTCCTCCCTTCTTCAAATCATTTTTCCCTTCCAAAAGGCTCATTATCTCTCTTCTGTTGATAAAGTGTTGGATTCAGAATTGCATTTGTGAAGAGGTCCATGATTGAAGGTTTTCATTGGAGGACGTATGGACATTATAGAGACTATAGAGATTCTCTTA
This sequence comes from Anolis carolinensis, assembly GCF_035594765.1. Taxonomy (NCBI): domain Eukaryota; kingdom Metazoa; phylum Chordata; class Lepidosauria; order Squamata; family Anolidae; genus Anolis; species Anolis carolinensis. The sequence continues at coordinate 278,051,633 of NC_085841.1, read as the reverse complement.
TTGCCTTGCTTTATCTACCTTATTTTCCATCCCATATCATGTTTTGCTGGTGTTTGCAGTCTTTTAAAAATATTATTTAGACAAGACTTTTCTAAAGGTGGTATGGGCAATTTGCAGCTCTCCAGATGCAGCTGGACTGAAACTCTTACCAACCTTCACCACAACCAGCATGAGGTAGGATTGATAAGTGCTGTCATCCAAAGACATCTTTCTGCGGCTGTCATAAAAGAAAATCTCTTGCTCTTTAATGCTTTCCTTGACACTACTAGTGACAATAGAATCACCTATTTTTTTCTAATCTGTGGCACATATTTTAACAGCAGTTTGCTTCGGCCTGAGTTTACTGGGAAGGGTAAGATTCAACCCCCATATTTCCATGACTTGCTGCTGAGTTAATTGAGTGCAAACTACTTTTGCACTTTGAACTCAATTTCCAGTAACTGAGATAAACTGAAGACAAAAGTGAGAAGAGAAAAAAACGTAAACATTTTAAAACAGCTGAAAAAGTGGGATGACAAAAGGTTAATTAGGACTGTCTCTGCTAAATTGGGACAGTTTCTTTAAACCCAGCACTCTGCCACCACCAGAAAAATTGTTATATTCTCCCCTATAAACCCATAATCACTAGGTATGGACCCTTAGTGTTTAGCAAAGGTTTTAAGGCTGAGTCTGCCCCTTTCTGGCTCCTTCCACTTTTTGTGTGATTGGAAGATAGCATAAAGGCAAAAACACTTTGATTATGCCCAGGGCACATGTACAATTCTAACGTATGTAGGATGGTAGCCGATTTGAAAGGGTACTCCAACTTGGTTGCACCCATTGTGAAAATGGGCTTTTAACAATTTAATTGGAGATGTGTGCATTCGTGCACACAGTAAATTATTAAGCTGCCATCACTATTTTATTAACACTACTGCAAATCATTAACAGTTTGGACGACTTAACTATATTTCAGTTGTTTTTCAGTGCTTCCGAAGAACTCACCGCATGTTGTAAGCTCTTTCAAATTCTGTGCTGTAAAGTAGCTTTAGGCCATATGAAAAGGGTGACTTATGAGAATTGCTGATATTTCTCAAACAAGAAATTCCTTTGTCTATCAGTTTTAGTAAAGTATGCTGGGAGCAATCATAGATTTAAGTTGTGCATATCAAAACCACTGGGTAAGTCTCTAAGGACACTGCTGCAGCTTCAGATTGATTTGTAAAACTGACTTTTGAGCATAGGTGCACCACATGTTTTTTGAGCTGACCACATATTGCCTGCGGAATAATTTATATTGTATTGTACAACTGAAATATTTCTTAGTTCCTGTGTGTATCAGAAATGAATTAAGTTTTATAGATTTTCAAGATTTTTAAGTGACTTGGATTTGTTTTTCACTTTTGCCCTTTTAAAATATATTTATCTAGAATGTTTGTATTTATGTACAGTAGAGTCTCACTTATCCAACATAAACGGGCCGGCAAATGTTGAATAAGCGAATGTGTTGGATAATAAGGAGGCATTAAGGAAAAGCTTATTAAACATCAAATTAGGTTATAATTTTACAAATGAAACACCAAAACATCATGTTAGACAACAAATTTGGCAGAAAAAGTAGTTCAATATGCAGTAATGCTATGTAGTAATTACTGTATTTATGAATTTAGCACCAAAATATCACGATATATTGAAAACATTGACTACAAAAATGCATTGGATAATCCAGAGCGTTGGATAAGTGAGTGTTGGATAAATAAGACTCTACTATATTTAATTTTCACTCACTATGTAGCTAGGCTTTCCTTGGGCATGAGTTGTTCATGTTTTCTTGGATTCATTAAACTGTTGTAACAGAAAGACACTATAGCATCCAAGCTCTGTGGTTCCGTTCTCTGGGGCCAAGACAGCGGTTTCCATGGCTGAGTAGGAATTTGAATCGGAGTCTCCAGTCCTAGTCCAACACTCAGACCACGCAGTCCAACACGCTTGCTCTCATTAGCATTACCAAACTGGTCCCTTTTCAAGTTCATATTTGCTGAGGCAATTCTAGCAAAATCCTACATGTTTACAGAATCTCAGTGAATTGTAATTATTCCCAGGATTGCGGGGATTTCAGAAATAAAAGGCTGCATTACTAAGTATACCAGTTTTTTTGTAGTATATTTTATGCCCTTACCTTTTCTTCATTCATAATATTAACTTGAAACTGATTGCATAAGGCTGGCTTTCATCTGTAATAAATATGATTTTTTCCAGGTAAATTTGCTTGAAACATTAATAACAACTCTGTTTTACTTTAACTCATTATTCCAATTAGATGCAAAATGTCATGGACTTTTCTTGTCTCAAGTTCACATGTTAAGATGATTACAGAAATATAATAATACACTTCAATAATAATAATAATAATAATAATAATAATAATAATAATAATAATAATACACTATATTCTGCCCTTCTCCCCTGGGGGACTCAGAGAATATTATAGCAATTACATACATAGGCAAACATTTGATGCCTTTGCAATCACATTAGACACACAATCACAAACAAAGGCAAGGCTTCTCATTACATTTCTGGGTTTTGGAGGTGGGGCTCATCTCTGGCTCTGGGAGGTGCTTTTCTCCATTTTCAAGCTGTCACGATAGACCACTGCAACTCTACCTCCCCACCACCCAGGCCTTGCCTGCTGCTGCACAGAGAATCCTGGTGGATGGAGCTGAGAGAGATTTACCCCACCCCAGTCTCATCCAGCCAGGTCTCTGTGATACAAACCAAGTCAGCACACTCATCCAGAATCAAGTCCTGGGTGGCAGTTGTTTTTCCATTTACTGGCCTGGCATTCAATCTGCAGAGAGCCAGTCTTCTGCACCAGGAGCTGAAGTCAGAGTCAACCCACAGCAAGCAAACATTCTTTTTCCTTCCAAGCTCCCTGCTTATATTCCTTCTGGTTCTTCTGGATAGTGCTGTGTGTCTTTATCCACTCTATGGTCTTGATGCTACTTATATACAATAAGGTCCATTCAGTATCTTTATTTTTGTATTTTTATATGTATTAAAAACAATTGAACATGACATGTCTCGTAACTGTCTTGAAGAGATTGAACAATATTTTATTAATTTGCTTGAGTCATTTAATTCATAATAGCATGGGAAGTTGAATCCCAGAAAACATGCATGTTTTGTTTTGTTTCATTGTTTTGTTTCAGATTTGTTTTGTCATAGAACAAAAGCCCCAAATAGAGTTCTGCTTTAGTGCATTTATTTTAAAAAACCAATAAAACAAATATTTTGATTGTTGATCCCATGTCAATTTAATTATACCTAGAGAAGTAATAATAATAACACTTTATTTATATTCCGTCCTTCTCCCCGAAGGGACTCAGAGCAGATTACAGTATATAAACAGACACAAGCAAACATTCAATGCTTTGTTACAATGAAATACAATGAGACACAAATGCACAGGCAAAGGCTTCTTTCATTTCCGGCTCTGGGGGCGGTGTTCATCTCTGGCTCTGGGGGAGGTGTTCTTCATTCCCAAGCCAAGGAGCCTGCGTTGTTACCTCCTTGTCATGTGGCCAGACTGCTTGGAGTGTCTTTTTGCCTTTTTTGTTGCGGTTTGTGTATCCGTGCAGGCCATGGAACAGACCAGAAGAAAACTTAATCCAAAAGAAATTGAGCAACACAAAATAGATGAATGAAGAACTTTAAAAAATTTACTCTTGAGTATCAGAGTCCCAAAATATGAATACAGCAACTTCAACATAAACACAGTCTTCCTGTAGACACTTTCACATAGTCCTTTGCATAGTCATATGCTGTCCATCACAGGAGTATATCTTCTTTCTTGACTAGAGAAGGCAACACTTGCAGTTTCAAAATGGGCTGCAAGTCAAGAGCTTCCACCCTGGAGCAAACCTTCAGTAAGCTCAGTGTTACATTCTAAACACTCTGAAATTATACCCTTAGGGAGTGTCCAAGTTAGCCTTAATTAGTCCAATTACACAACCTGAGAATTGTGATTAATCAAGGTATGTTTTTTTCTTTCAACACATACATATTAGTGATCGTGTAGGAACTTAACCCATGTACCTTAATATTTTTCCCACCAAAGCAGTACCTATTTATCTATTCACATTTGCATATTTTGAACTGCAAGGTTAGCAGGAGCTAGGGTTAACAGTGGGGGCTCACCCTGTCCCATGGATTCAAACTGCCAACCTTCAGGTCGGAAGTTCAGCAGCACAAGGGTTTAACCTATTGCGCCACCGCGGTTTCTAAATAGCACATAGAAACTTATTTCCACAACAATTACCTTGACACAAATTATGTAAAACAGACAAGTGAGATACTTGAATATAATTTCAACAGTTATGACTACAGCAGACTATGTTAATCTTTAGTTTCATACTTACTTGTGTCATGTAACCCTTACAGTCATATTTTTAATGTGTTTTGATTACTTTTATGTCCTACGAAGGCAGAAAATGGGGATAATTTGACCTCTGGAGAGAAGCATTTTTAATATTATCTAAAATATATTTTATTTTGTAGGACAAAGTGGATCTTGGTGAGTTGATGTTTTCACTTTGCTATCTTCCAACTGCTGGTAGACTAACCATTACTATAATAAAAGCAAGAAATTTAAAGGCCATGGATATAACAGGAGCATCAGGTAGGGATTTCTTATTCCTATTTTCAAGGTACCCTCCTTTTATAAATGTTTTGGTTTTGTGTGCCTTCAATTTTCTGATTTATGGCAACCCTAATGCAGTTATTGGTAATTTCAAAAATATCTAGGAGGAATCAGTGTTATTTTCAAACTGAAGTGATCATGAAAGATGTTGACTGCTTAAGTTGTTTTACTGTGTTTGTGAATGTTTGTATTTGTGTATTTAATGTTTGAAATATTTTCGTCTGTTGTATTTAGCCTCAATGTCCTGGCATGCTGAAGTGTGATTAAAAAATAATTTAAATAAACAAAGGATCCTTGTGATCACAAGACATGAGGGGACACTGTTAATTATTTTTGCTTCATTTATATTCTGCAAAAGTACTCTAAGTAGCATATGTACTTCTTGGCCCCTTATGATCATTGTATCAACCATATGAAGTAGCTAAGACTGAGAGAAAAGACGGCTGAATAGGGAATTAAGACTGTGTATTAGGGCAAAATTATATTCACACTGCATCACACTAGGTTTCTGGTTGCAAAACTGCAGCTTAGTTTCACTGCTCCTTTCAAGGCACTGAACAAGGTGTTAAATGTCTATAAAGAAGTAATAAGTACATTGTGTCACAAAAGAAAGATGTTCCAAAGATATCTTGTATGTGTAAAGCTTGAATATTTAACATGTTTTGCTCCTAGAATATCTGCTTCAAGTGGGTCGAATCTCTTTTTTCTTTCCCCAAGAAGGGAAGAAATCAATCAGAGAGGGCAACCAGTGGCTTGACCTAGATTGGCACAAACAGAAATAGTTCTGATATACCTTGGAGATGCAGTCACATTCTAGGCATCTCTTTGGAATTTGATGAGCCACAAATATTAGTATTGTGGGAAGGAATGTTTATCCAGTACCCAAAATACACAGGACTAGAAGTTTTTCATAATTCTTTTCAGATTTTGGAATATCCATATTTCCATTTACATAATGAATGAGGCATCAGGGGTAAGAGAGCTAGTCACATTTGAGTTTTCCTAAAGGAGCCTTGATGGGGGAAAGAGAACAAAGAGAAGAGGAAAAGACTACTTATACAAGGACCCTGTAATAGGTAGCTGCCACAGTGCTTCCTCCTGTCAGCACATTTTCTACCCCATTATACCATTAGTAAAGTAGCTAGGAAGATCCTCTTCCAGGTATTTCTCTCTCGGCTGGAATCAAAAGGTGGCCAATGGACTCATTCTATGTTCACCATTATGGCTGTTTGAAGAATGCCCATCCAGCCACATGCCATCATCATTCACTGTGGGTGCAGATAGCTTCTATATACAGGACTTTGTGTAAGCAGAGTCCTCCCCCTACTTCCCCCTTTCCTTTCACTTGAGAAAATACTAAGGAGGCACTGGGTGTGTGACTACTCCTCTTTTGTCAAAGGCAGAAGTAGGTAACCAGCAACAAAACATTTCAATTTGAATTCCCAGGTATATTGCCTGAAGTCTTCAGGATGAATTCTCCTTATCCACCCTGAATCCCCTCAGGGAAAGACGATGCAATATAAATACTATTATTATTATTATTATTATTATTATTATTATTATTATTATTATTATTATTATTATTGACATAAAGACATAGTATGACACAGCAAACAAGATAGATATGCTGGATTTCATATTACAAAATCACAAGTTGAACACTTCCCAAGCATTTAGGACTGTGTGATGTATTTTCAGATGATGTGCGCACATCCCAGTAAGGTGGCCTTTTGCAGTTGACAGATCGTAATTTTGTCAATGTTTATTGTTTCCAAATGCCGTCTGAGAGGTATCACCATAGGTGATTATATATTGTGTGAGAGCATCTGTGGCTCCTTAATTCTGGAATGCACTCTCCCATTGGGACCAACACTGGCATCATTCCAGTTCCAAGCAAAAACATAAGTTTTTATTTTAAAATGATTTTATTCATACTGGACTTACATTTTTAAATTGACCTGTCTTGGCTTGTTAAATTGTTTAATAGGCTTATAGTCTACTTAAATCATTTTACTGTTTATATTTGTTAAGCAGATATGATTATACACATGCCTACAGCTGAATGATATAGGGCAGGATAGCATAAAATTAATAGATTAATATACAGGAATAGGGGAAAGCTGTAATCATGGTATCCGTCATGCATGGTGGCAGAAAAGTTTAAAGGCTAAGCATTATTCTGTAATGTATCACCACTACAGATGAGGAAGATTATAAATAAAATGTAGATAAGCAAAGATAGATGGAAATGTCTATAATTTTTGCCTCAATATTTTGATAGAAGCTATATTGCGTTTGTTTATTTGCCCTTCATACAGATCCCTATGTGAAGGTCTCACTAATGTGTGAAGGGAGGCGACTGAAGAAGAGGAAGACTTCCACCAAGAGGAATACCCTCAATCCTGTTTACAATGAAGCCATAGTCTTTGATGTCCCTCCAGAAAACATTGATCAAACTAGCCTGTCTATAGCTGTTATGGATTATGACCGGTGAGATACTGGAGATCTATTAAGAATGAAGAGATTATATTTTGAGTGGCAATACAATTAACCCTCAATATCTGTGGGTTTGGGATTCGTGGATGTGTTTATTCATGGGTTTGCTACCTACTGTTGGACAGCAAAGGGGGTACAAAAAAGGAAAGGAGAAAGATGCATGAGAGAGAGCAATTGCAGACAAGTCTTGCTGTCTCTCAACCTTTCCTAAAGCCATGGGAGGAAGGAGAACAGCAGTGAGTCCCTTTGTCAACCAGCTCTGTTAGCCAGCTCATACCTAGGCTTCCAGAGTTGGTTGGCAAAGAGGATTCCCAAAGAGGAGGAGGAATAGTGAGTCCCAAACAAACATACACACCACTGACTTGACTAAGTCGAAACAATTTTGCTGGATTTCACACTGCCACAATCAGCCTTGGACAGGAGAAAAAATACTGAAAGCATTCACAGCTAGGAAGTAAGCAGCACCCTTAACATCAAATTCCATGTTGAGGCAATACCTTCATTCGCCCAACCAAAAGTCACAAAAAATCTGTGCAAACTTTTGAACAAATGTGAATATTCATTTGAGTATCCCTTATCTAAAATGCTTGAGACCAGAAGTATTTTAGATTTTTTTCCAGGCTTTGGAATACCTGTATTTTCATATTCATACATAGTGAGCTATCTTGGAGATGGGGCCCAGATTTAAATGTGAAATTTACTTATGTTCCATATACAGTACATGTTATACGCATAGCCTAAAGGTAATTTTAATAATATTGTGCATTAAAAGTTTGGTGTACATTGAACCATTTGAAAGCAAAGGGTCACTATCTCAGCCAACCATATGGACTAATATGTACTTTAGAATATTTTGGGTTTTGGAATTACAGATAAGGGAATCTCAACATGTATATTCAACATGGAAGTATTACTTTGGTGGCCTGTATTTGAACTGATTTGTTTGAGACAATTTATATGATGTGAGCTAGTCTGTACACCCTCTCTTACTTGCTGAGGGCAGCATGAAGACTATGAGACTATAACATACTCTGTGTGGTGCTTTCACCCACTCCACAGTTTCCCTTGCACACATTTTTTTAAAAAAAAAATGATGAAGAAACTTTTGTTTTCAAAAACTTGCATAAACATGTTGTGCCTTTTGATTAGCCTAATAAAGCTATTGCCACAAGATGAATATTAGAATTTGTCATATGGTCAGTCAAATTACTCCTGCATTTGAATGGACTTAATATTGATTGAATCTGATTCCTGCTTCATATGTCTCAATAAGCCACAGACAGAAGGTTCATGGTTTGCAACCTGAACCTATAGGAATAGCCAAGCAGGAGTGATTGAGAAGCATGCATCAGCAGTCTGATACAGCTAGCTACTAGGCCTGCGCAATCAATGACAAAAATGTTTAAATACTCATTACAAAATTAGGAGGCACTGGTGAGTTTTTAATGTGTTTCTAAAATATCATAAGTGTCTGTTTCATTAATATACCGATAGTAACAAATTATTTGTTATTTTGTTAAGTACAGTATTATTATTATTATTATTATTATTATTAAACTTTATTTGTACCCCGCTAGCATCTCCCGAAGGACTCGATGCGGCTTACAAAGGCCAAGGCCTCAAAACACAATATAACAATACAAACAAAGGCAAATTAAAAGAATTAAAACAGTATAAACCACAAGCAATAACAATACGCTAAAATGCAATAGAACTGGGCCGGGCCAGAGTAATGGGTACAAGATTAAAAGTGCTGATGTGACAGGTGATATATAAGGCTTATAGGGCAAGTGCAGAGTGCGATATGCGATCTTAATTCTAATAAAGTGCTTATGGGACTTGGTATTGGAGATTTCCTATTAATCTGGGAAGGCACATTGGAACAGCCAGGTCTTCAAGTTCTTTCTGAAGACTGCCAATGTAGGGGCCTGTCTGAGATCCTTGGGGAGGGTGTTCCAGAGTCGGGGGGCCACCACAGAGAAGGCCCTGTCTCGTGTCCCCACCAACCGCGCTTGCGACGTAGGCGGGATCACGAGCAGGGCCTCTCCAGATGACCGAAGTGAACGCGTGGGTTCGAAGACAGAGATGCGGTCACGGAGGTAGGATGGTCCCAAACCGTTCAGGGCTTTGTAGGTAAGCACCTGCACCTTAAATTGGGCTCAGAAAATAAATGGCAGCCAGTGGAGCTCCTTGAACAGGAGGGTTGACCTCTCTCTGTAAGGGGCCCCAGTTAACATCCTGGCTGCCGCTCATTGGACCAGTTGGAACTTCCGAGCCATTTTCAAGGGCAGCCCCACGTAGAGCGCATTACAGTAGTCCAGTCTGGAGGTGACCAAGGCATGGACCACCCCAGCCAGATCAGCCTTCGCGAGGTACGGTCGCAGTTGGCGCACGAGTCTCAATTGTGCGAAGGCCCTCCCAGACACCGCCGCCGCCTGGGCCTCGAGCGTAAGCGATGAATCCAGGAGGCCTCCCAAACTGCAGACCTGTGGCTTCAGGGGGAGTGTAACCCCGTCCAGCACAGGTTGCCACCCTATACCCCGTTCAGGTTTACGATCGACCAGGAGGACCTCTGTCTTGTCGGGATTGATCTTCAGCTTGTTCCTCCTCATCCAGATAGACACAGCGGCCAGGCACTCATCCAGCACCTGAGAGGCGTCCTTGGAATTAGGTGGAAAGGAGTAGTAGAGTTGTGCGTCATCTGCATAGAGCTGACACCCAACTCCAAAACTCCGGATGACCTCTCCCAGCGGTTTCATGTAGATGTTAAAGAGCATGGGAGACAGAGTAGAACCTTGCGGGACCCCACAGCTCAAAGGCCAGGGGTCCGAGCAGGCGTCTCCCAGCTTCACCATCTGGGATCGACCCTCCAGGAAGGATCGGAGCCACGACAAAACCGTGCCCCCGAGACCCATCCCAGAGAGTCGTCCCAGAAGGATACCATGATCGATGGTATCGAAAGCCGCTGAGATGTCCAAGAGAACCAACAGGGTCACACTCCCCCTGTCCAGCTCTCTACGGAGGTCATCCACCAAGGCGACCAAGGCTGTCTCGGTGCCGTAACCAGGCCTGAAACCAGACTGTGACTGATCTAGGTAGTTGATGTCATCTAGAAAGCCCTGGAGCTGGGAGGCAACCACCCGCTCCAGCACCTTACCCAAGAAAGGGAGGTTGGAGATTGGTCTGAAATTGTTCAGCACCATGGAGTCAAGGGAAACCTTTTTAAGGAGTGGACGAACCATGGCTTGTTTCAGATAAGATGGAAAAAACCCCTGCTCCAACGATGCATTAATGATCAACACAAACCAATCAACCAGCCCCTCCCTGGCCGATTTAATTAGCCAAGACGGGCAAGGGTCCAGAGCCGACGTGGTCGCCCTCACAGCCCCAAGGACCTCCACCACGTTCTCAGGAAGAACAAGCCTAAAAGAATCCCACAAAATTGGACAAGCAGATGCCTCAATCACCTCCCCTGGCACTGTGGTGGAATTGGAGTCGAGCTCAAGGCGTATCTGAGCGACTTTGTCTGCAAAATGGTGTGCGAAATCGCGACACCGAGTTGCTGGGTCGTCCAAAGCCTCCTCCACCACAGGTGGCTGAAGGAGTTCCCCAACGACCCAAAGTAGAGTTATCCAACACTTGCTTATCCAACGTTCTGGATTATCCAACGCATTTTTGTAGTCAATGTTTTCAATACATCGTGATATTTTAGTGCTAGATTCGTAAATACAGTAATTACAACTTAACATTACTGCATATTGAACTACTTTTTCTGCCAAATTTGTTGTATAACCTGATGTTTTGGTGCTTAATTTGTAAAATCATAACCTGATTTGATGTTTAATAGGCTTTTCCTTAATGCCTCCTTATTATCCAACATATTCGCTTATCAAACATTCTGCCGGCCCGTTTATGTTGGATAAGTGAGAGACTACTGTAATTGCATGTGAGGGGGCTTCTGGGGCTCCTTTCTCACTCATTTTTAGAGCTACTGGGATGAAACTTGCTACAATGTAGAACATATTTACCACTGTTACCCCCCCTTCCCTAAGATTCAGAACGTTTCACTTATCTATTGATTTTTGAGGAATTTTAAAGCTTTTTTTGTGGCAACCAACGCACACAAATTAGCCCTAGAAGATTGTGATACCCTCAAAATGAACCAAAAAGAATTGTGTTTGCCTATTAAAAAGTTGTGTGGGTTGTGGCAACCAACGCACACAAAATAGGCTTGCAGTCACTCGAAAAGATACTGCTAAAATGCTGGGGGGGGGAGACAAAAGGCAAAAAGTGTGTACCCACTCCCAGAAAGCAAGCAAAGCCTCAACTTTAAGCTATCATCGACTCCCTCCCCCCCTCTCTCTCATGCTAGTAACCTAGGACCCTTCCACACCGCCATATAACCCAGGATATCAAGGTATAATAATCCAGAATATCAGCTTTGAACTGGGTTATCCGAATCCACGCTACCATATATCCCAGTTCATATATCACCTACATTTTTTTTTTCTTGGAGAATTTTGGAATTATATGGTTCTTGAATGTAAAATTTTAAGAAATAAATATTATTGAACCTTTTCACAGTGTAGGTCACAATGAGGTCATTGGAGTCTGTCAAGTAGGCAACGATGCAGACAGCCTTGGTCGAGACCACTGGAACGAAATGCTCTCGTACCCTCGGAAGCCCATTGCTCATTGGCACCTGCTAGTAGAGGTAAGGCTTCTCCATCTCACAATCTGCCTTTTACATTTAAAAAGAACCCACTAATACTGGAGAAAACCCCCATCCCACCACAAATCCATTTGCATAGATTAAATCCTGTTAAACACATTAGAGTCCAGAGGTTTAAAGTAAGATTGATGTGGAGTGCAAGTAAAAGCTGACCCTCCAAGACTTTCTTTGGAATATCAGGGTAAAATACATCCCAATCAAAGTAAAATCCAAATATTATTTATATAAGTTTTCTTTTGTTTGTTTGTTTTTTTTGCTTCAGTGTGGAAAATTTTGAGTAGATAACTATGTTGTCTACATTCTTTGACAAGTTCTAGTGTACTACGTTACCTCTTTCTTATCTATTTATTTGCATATGTAGAATAAGTATGACAAGGGCTTGTTGTTATGTTTATGTACAGAAGAGGAGTATGGCTTAATATTGTGTAATAATGTAACTCCACTATGGTGTCCAGAGGGACATCAAATTAATGTTGAAATTAGTGTCCTCATAGATTAGGACATGAACTCAAAATTTCTCCTCAAGTTACAATTAGATTCCTCTGTTTCTTTTGTCTTTATTTAGGGCCCTATTGAGCAGAAATGTTATGCGGGCCTTCTGCGCATGGATGGCTGCCGAAGAGGCTTCCTCACTCTTTTAACCTATTCAGCAGAAATTTGGCATTCCTGTTGAACCTTTTCTTAGCCATTTTCTCAGGGGCCATTCCGCAGAGAGTCCAAAGGGGTAAAGACATCCCTTTAATTCCATTATTTGACCCTCACCCCTTTCCCAGCACCAGAATATATTAATCCTAAACTACAAGGTGCAAAACTGTTTTTTAGAAACAAATGTACTTTGATTTCTTTAGTTTTCTGTAGTTTAATTTTAACATAAATACCCATGGTTTATTGGTAACCACCCATTTTGTCATCTATTCCCACTAAATCAATTGCATTGTTAGCAGCATTATCTTCATCTAGGTGATTATCCATGTTCATATACATTTTTAAGAGTCATGGGAAAATGTTTCTTTGCATCATTATTAGTAGTGTTATAAATGGAAAGTATCAACTTGCACTGTTTTACAGTCCTTGCTCCATTGTCAACTAGTCCCAAAATCATTCCATCAATAGACATTTCTCCATGTTCATAGTGCATGAATTAGATGTAATTATATGGATATAGGAAGTTGTGTTTCTTATCCTTTTCAACAATCAATGGCAACTACACATGATCTTCACAAAGCAGAGTTGTTTTCGACTAGTAGATACCTGTATGATTTATCGTACAGTATATAATAAAAACTGTGTAGGGACCAGTAGCATACATCACAGCTACACACTGCGCCCACAATAGCATTTTGAGCACTTGAGTTTTATGGATTGTTCTGAGTTATGGAACCAAGTACAGTTTAAAAATAAATACTGTAGTTTAAAGTAATTATGTGTCTTATTAAACTTGACCATCATCATGGTTTAAAAAACTTCTTTTAGCAAACTTATGAAGCTTACTTCTTTATCTGTTCTGAACAAGAGCAAAGTAAAAACAGGTTTGTGTTATGGCCAGACTTGTTGGTGTTATTATGTGGTAGTCTTTCAGTGGGTTTTGTTATTTAGAGAACAATTCGTTTGGCCTAATTCAAATTTGTTTTATTTACTTTGCAGCTCCGTTCCTAAAGTGTTTGAAAAACTTGAACTCCCCGTCTTCTTCCTTTGGAAAAGGCTGAATAAACTAGTTCATTTAGCAAACTTTGGAGAGAGACTTCCAACACAGCAACCACAGCTCATCTGGGAGAAAAATAAATCATTTAAACCCTTATTATATGACATGTAAAGATAACAAACCAAAATATGAAATGACTGTTAGTAGAAAATCTGCAGAGCAGTCTATCTTTGTTAAATATCTGAGGATGAGGAGCTACGTGTTTTGTTAATCATCGTTAAAATCGAATGTTGAGTATGTCTGAGAGGCACTACTATGTATGGGCAGGGGGAAAACAAAGTAACTTCAACATTTCTAGTAATTCTGCCATTGAGAAGATTGTCCAATTAGTAGAGTGTGTGTGAGTCTTTTTTATTCTGTATGAGATTCCATATTACATTTTCAAAGCTTCAGATTTTGTGAAAACTTTCTTGTCTTGTCATGCATATATAATTTCCATCTGCAATGTCAAATATTTATCCAACTCCCATAGTTATGTGGTAGCATTCAAAATGTGTGAGAGTGGGCTCAACCCCTCTTCCCCATTTCAAATTGGACCGAACTCTTCTGTAAGTGGGATGTTTGAAAGCTCAGGTATCACATTTTTAATGCTTATTGTGGATCCAGATGCTGCCTCATATATTTATAGAATATCCTGGCCTGATGATTCCTGAGATTCTATACCTGCAACAAACCTTTCATGTTATGCTCAGAGGGTTTTTTTCACTTGGTAAAAGTGGCAAGAGTTGCAAGAAAAACCCACAGAAGAAAGGTCATTGTGCTATCACCTTTGGTTGGCATCATGTAGCAGACATTGTCCAAGTTAAATTTAACCAACCTAATCCTAAAACAAAACCATACAGGAGGAAGACTTACAAATAATGTTTATAATCAGTTTTCATCCAACCATATTTGACCAGATAATAAAATAAGAGTATATGTAGAAAACTTTAGTTTTCTAGCATGATACATACAACTAAATTTCTATGCAGGTGGTTCTCTTTAAAATAGGTCATATAACATACCAAAGTTATGGTGGGCAGTGCTAAAATACCATGCAATTAAAAGCAAACTGAAAGTGCTATTTTGTTACATCATATTCAAATTGAATATATAGGACCATAAGCAACTTTAAGTAGCCTTCATAAACATACAAGAAAATACTAACCAAGCATCATGTAGCACCATCATCTCTCTCAGGTGACCCTTTTGATAGTTGCATTTCATCCTCTATAGATTTTGCTACTCCCTATCAAATTTCTTGGCAGATTTTACAATGCTTTAGTTTAATGTTTAGTCACTCTCAGTGGGACTGCAAGCAGTCAGGTTGCCTGTGGCTACAGCTGGTCACATATGCTAAGCCAGGGTGTCCATGGTTCCTGGATTTAAGGTGTTGTGTAGCCATGGCCAGTAGGTTAGATTCAGACCTGTGGCTCCACAGATGGAATGCTTTCCATTGTATAGGTGAATCACATCCATGGAGGTTCCCAGACCATTAAGTCGACAATTCTGCATTGAAGTAACAGGATTGTTGCCAATTTCCACCCCTGCACACAGCTACACACACACTGCCCCTAGTGCCACCTTTTGTACTCTTATTGGAAGTCAGCACATCCAGTCCAAGACAGTGTATTTTCAGATGTACATGGGAGAGATCTTATGGCATTTGAAAAAGGATGAGGGTAAACTTAACAAGAAAGATGACAATATGGAAACCATTGGAATACTGTTAAGTTTTTTCTTGACAATTCTCTCAATTGAAAAAGTAAAATATTGCAAATAGGAAAGAATTGTAAGATATTGAAAATGAATTTTTTATAGTTGGATGCTTGAGTGTGAGAGGAAATATTTTGAAAGGAGCGAAAGTGGGCCATGGATACTGTTTGGACATTTGTTTCTATGCCACCTTCACACATGGGCAGAGGAGAGGCAGGTTTCTGGCTTTCTGTCCTTCTCTTGTTCCCATTTCTATATGGCAAAGTTATATTTTCAGGTCAGTCTCAATGAAGTCAGAAGCGAGTCCCCTTGACTTCATTGAGGCTTCCCATCAAGTCAATGAAGTTGTCAGAGTTACACACTCATTAGAAAACTGATACATTTCTTATTGTGGATACCAAACCTAGGATCAGAGTAGCAATCTACATTTTTAATCAATATGAGTTTTTAATGTATATACACGCAGGAAATTTTCCACATTCAAAGAAATGCTGGCTTAGACTTCCATCTTCTCAAGCATATCCAGCAAGTGTAAGCCCTTGTTTGAATTGAAAACCAGAATTTCAGCTACGTTTTCATTTCAAATGTGGTTTGTGTAAACCAGGAAGTGCAGGAATCATCAACAGGAATGTGAGTAGTTTATTTGGGACATCTGTGCCAATGACCATCTGCCTAGGGCAGGAAATATAGGAGTATGTCAGTGTGCAAAGAAAGGGGTAGGAATGTGATCAAGAAGTCCTTTAGGAAAAGATGGGTTAGCTCCACCATATGTATTTGTCTCAGGTATAATATAACCCATAGCATTTATCCAGGCTCATTAAGCATCACACATTTGTTAAATCACAGATTTGCCTGTTATTCATACAAGGAGGGTTTGTAGGGCAACCTTATTGTTCAGTTGCCCTATATTAACACAACTGTAATACTCAGCTGCCCAATCTAGTACCGTTCTAGACTAGAGCTGACATTAACTAGTCTGAATTACACAAAGGTTGATTTAGTGAAAGTCTAATAGCAGGAGGCCTACATAATTCTTGATGTTGTGTTCATACCCCCCAACCAGTAAAAAAAATTAGAACTGCACTACTTTCATGATGTTCCACTTTCCACCCCAGAGATGGGCAGGCACACTGACCAAAAAGCATGAATTCAGTTTTCACACAAGTCTTTCTAGTTTGTGAGGAATAGTCATAAAGGATAACTTTACAATTCATTTAAAAGTGGAATCTCACCATCGTTGATCATCTATTAAAAGATTCTGAAGACTTATAGTAGTTCTTGGGAAATATTGAGTAATGAAAGAAAAACAAATCAGCCAGAGTTGGAAGAAACCAAAAGTAGGTTAAAGAAGTCTCTGGAGTGTTCATTTTTGAGTTATGTTCCTGTTCAAGACAACTTAAAAATAAGATTCTTAAAATGTATATATTTCAGCTAATATAATAGAAAAGGGAGAAACGTTAAAAGTAAGTATACTTTAAACTTGGCCCAATCAGGCTGGAATGTTCTAAATTATCACAGCATTCTCTCATTCTGTCAGGAGAACTGTACCTCAAAGTAAAATTGAAAAAGAATGATACTGATGGGGAAAAATTATGTTAGTGACCCATTTTTATAAATTTTTCTGTGAAATATCACAACAGTCATTCTTTCTGTCAACATGGGTTACTAATGCCTGTCTCGCTTTGGATCCTACTGTCATTAATGAGTGTTGCCTTCCTCATAATTGTGCTTCAGAGTAGCCTCATTAATAATGAAATAAGCTGTGCCCAAATGACATGTGATGTAAATGGAACTGTGC
Source organism: Anolis carolinensis (assembly GCF_035594765.1). Taxonomy (NCBI): domain Eukaryota; kingdom Metazoa; phylum Chordata; class Lepidosauria; order Squamata; family Anolidae; genus Anolis; species Anolis carolinensis. The sequence goes on along the minus strand of NC_085841.1, from coordinate 278,034,529 downwards.
ATTCCATGAGTTAGATATCTTTAAGCATTGTATTAAAAGTGATTTCTAATGCAGTGGGTTAGGCAAGGAGCTACATCTGGAAGCATGCCAGGGTCCTGCAATGCCCTCAAAGGGCCTATTAATCCAAATGACTGTGATGGGACCACACTCAGGAAGGATAACACCACAGATGCACACCTCAGCCGAAACAGTATTGAAGATGGCATGTATTGAAGATGGGCTGTTTTGGAGTTGTCTTGTTTAGTTGATAGTTGTTTTTGTTCTTCTTCAACTCAAACAAAGTGAATACAGATTACAGTTTATCAAGTGGAAACAAGTTTGAATGTTCCTATTTAACAAACAGATCCTTTTTACCATCTTGCCAAAGAATCTGGCACATTTTCACACAACTACCACATTATGATTTGGCTTTAACCAGCAGGGTACCATTCTGGGAACCCTGGGATTTACAATTTAGGAAGAGGCATTTAGAATGATCATCTAGAGGGCCTCATCAAACTACAAACCCCAGGATTTCATAAAATGTTGCCATGGTAGTTCAAGGCCTCCCAAAGAATAGTACCCTTCCGCACCTCAGAAATCTGAGAAGACAAGGGATCTATTCTCACAGCACAATTATAGCACCATGATTCCATTTTAACTGCATGGTCCATTCTACAGAATGCTGGGATTTGTAGTTGGTTGAAGCACTCCTTTGCCTGACAATTCTATATAGCTTCTTCCTAAACTGCGAATCCCATGATTCCATAGCATGTTGCCATGCCAGCTAATGGCATCATAGCTCTGTAACTATGCAGTGTGAAAGGACCCAGGGAGTGGTAAAAATCTGGGAGGATTACTGCACAACTAGTTTAGCAAGTGGTTATAAGTACAACATAACTGGACGAAACTTGATCAGTGGTAATCTGTATCCATTAATAATCATCTCTCAAACTGGAATGTTTTTTCCATTGCATGCTGGACAGCCATCCTCTTCATTCACCCCCTTTATTTATTTAGTGTTCATCACAAAAGTTATGTAAAGGAAGACTTGTGTTATTTGAGTAATATAAGACTTTGTCTTTTGAACACAAAAACATTGTATTATACTTTAATATGTGTTGATCAATAAGTAGTCCTTGTACATCTATGTTCAATGTCAAATTTTGGAATGTAAAGCCACATCTTTGTCAGGATTTTGTCCGTCTGGTGGACTCCCCCCCCCCCCCCCTCCCCTTGGCTTTGTTCAATAGAGGTAATGCATGATTCATTCGCGGTTAACAGTTTGAGGGATGAAACAAATTTAACATTTCCTAATTTTATAAAAGTATAATATTCTTATAAATAAAAGCAAAATGTGCTGTGGTTTTATTTATATAGATCTTGTCAGTATGAACAACTTTGTTCTTAATAAAATATGTAAGAAATTGTGCCATTGTAATTTATGCCTATTTTGTATTTATATATTAAAGTTAAAGTGAATGTTTCAAGAGCTCACATTCAGTGCTTTAAAATTGTTTTAATTCCACCCTCCCCCAAATACAACCTTTAAGGTAATTTTCTCTGGTGCAAAGGCATAAATTAATGCTGGAAGGATAATAAGCAACTGCTTTATGCAAACCAGGAGAGGACAATGTCACAAATACATTATTTGGGTTACCTATTGGGATGAAAATCTGCAGGATAAAAAAACCTATTTCTACAGAGTTAAACATTATTTCCTTAAGCACCACTGAGCAATTTAAGGGGAGTATTATGATCTAGCTTACCCACCCACCACCTTCCACATGTTAATGTAATTTTTTAGAGTGACAAGGGTATAATTTTTCCTGTTTCAATGAGTAAGACTGATTTTCTAACCGCTGTGCTTGACATGTCATTCAGCAAAATTGTTAGGTGCTGCTTAGGTAGATTCCTCACACATAAAAGAGGAATTAAATAAAAATTAATTCTGGGTAAATTCATACACATTTGTTTTGCTCACCAGAGTTTACTGCATTAAACACAGTGAGACTAATGCTGAGATTATATGCAGACTTGTTTTTGAATAAACATGGCTAAAACTAGGCCAAGTAATAAGATATACTCTAGAATCCTAGACCAGCTCTGTGTATCTGTGTAACTATGTAATATTTTCTGGCAGGCACAAGAAAGTTGGCATTTAGACCAACCAGCAAGCAAGACTATGACAATGACTTGAAACAGGGGTCCTACTTCTGGTTGTCACAGACTTGCTCCATGCCAGGGAGAGTGGAAACATTATCCAGCTGGATCAGAAGCTGAACCCACCACCAGATACAGTGGTAGGCTGTGGTAACATTTATGTAGGTTTCCAGGAAGATTATACAGTATTCCTAGGTAAGGATCATTTACAAATCTGTAACTCCAGGTAACATATCTATAATTGCAATATTGAGTATGTACCACATTTTCTAGACATGGGATATCTTGTGAAAGATGTCTGTGATTGGTAAGGATAAGTATATTAAGTGAATAGTTCACTTATTCTGAAAGTTTCTGAACTATTCAATGGAGCTGTTTTTGTGGATTCCATAGGTGTCACCAGGAAACTATGTGTTTCTTTCACACTGAACATGTTCAGTGAACACCAGAATTGCGGGGGGGGGGGGGGGGGGGCATTAAAATCTGTCCCTACCAAGGCAGAGATCAATAGGTATATGCAACCAAAGCATTATATCACCTCTCCAGGAACATCTTAATCTACTGTGGTGGAAATTTTGTATATGTACATGGCTGCAGGTGAATACAGGATCAATCTAAATATAATACTTCTGGAACATGGCCATACAGCCCGGAAAACATACAACTACACAGTGACTAAAATCGTGTGCAGGGTTGCATTGTATATATGTGGAGTTACACATTGTTGCACATTGTTTGTGCTATGAAAGTTTTATGTTGTATAGCAAAATGGGATGAGTGGATGGATGCATATCTTGGAAGTGCCACCAAAGGTACAACGGAATGTGTATCCATATTCATGTGTGCTATGCATGTGAATAGAACATAGTACCAAATATTAACTTTTCCAAGCTCATGTTATACTGGAAGACTTTGTCACCATCAAAGTATCTCAATGCTAGTTAAAGCAGATGAAATTCTGTCTGCAGCCGTAAGCAACCACTGAAGAATTTAGATTTTGTACATACACTATTGTATTGCTGACAACAATCTTGGGTTTATAATTTAATAATGTTGATTCCAGTGGAATTTAATTCTAATGTCAGTTTTCTTAGGACCACATCTTCAGCTTTTCACTCTTTTATATAATTCTTTATTTGTATTATACCTTACAAAACCTTTTCACTGTCATCCTAAACTTCCAATTTATTTTTAATCATATATAGCACCCATGTGAAATGGCAGGCCGTTTTAGGGTCAGCTGCTATGGTCCTCCACAAGCATATATAAATATAACTTCTGATGTCATGAATACAAAAATCCATAGTCCATTTGATGGTTAAGTAAAACATAAACATATGCTTGTTTTTCTTTGTCTAATTATAAACAGATGAAATTACTTCCCGCTTTTTCCATTTGCCTCGAGCCATTTCTGAATGCCTACTTTCTTTCTGTTATAAGAGGGGGGAAAAAAGAAAGAAAAGAGGAGAGGAAGGGAAGGAGAAGAAAAAACAAGAGATTACATACTCATAAAAGCCAAACAAATAGCAAAAGTTGTGGACTTCTGTTAAATGTCATTTTATTGTCATGTATATTGGAAACTGTGATGACATTTTGAGCAACATGTTCTGCATAAAATGTCTATGGTAATTCTGTTCCCAGCTTTTTGAAATGCACACTCTGCCTGCATACATACATATAGAGACAGAAATTGTAAAGGTAGAAGAAAAGTTTTTAAGACTAATTCCACAAGATTATCACACCAAGTGCCAAAGTTTTCATGCACTAATCCTAATTGTGTCAGGTCCATAATGAAAAGTGCTGGAATATTTGAGATCAATTTTGTTCCAGTGTAATTTATTCTTATTTTGATTCTTAGTAGAGCAAACACCAGAAAAATTATTTGAGAGATCAATTTTCATTTTGACAGAATTTACTAGTATAAACACTGAAATATGGCCCTCCATCAATAGTCAGGCCTTAGAATATGAAGGTTGGGTCACCAAACAACAGCGTCACATATCATAGTATGTAGTTGTGAAGATTCCAATTTTATATTAGGAAAAACTGTTCACAAAACTTGTGTTAGCCACACTTGTATACAAAATTATGCACATCAGAAGAAAATACAAACGTGTGCATCCATTTTCATGCCAGCATTTCTTTAAAGTTCCTAAAAGATACACAAAACGCATCTAATCATGGGAGATAACAGACTAAAATTAACGAATTTGTCCTTCCTTAACTTCTGGGCTTCCCACTGAATGCCCCTTTAAATCAGGAGGATCTTGTCAGGATTTCTCATCCCTCACAAGAAGCCTGTCATTTCTAGACTGGAGTTCCATAACTGAGTCACCAAATATTTTTTTATCTACAGTGTCCTTCCAGCATAGCTAGTGATGAGATATTATGAGAATTGGCACTGAATGGCATCTAGATAGACTAAATTTCATGTCTAGATAGACATTAATTTCTTGGGGTTTTTTTTTAATCTCCCATTTCTCTTCAAGAACTACGTGAGATAAATGCTAAAGGCTAAGGGAGAGGGGAAGGAAGAAGGCACTCCCCGTGTTTCCTTTAAATATAGGAGCAACATTGCCTCAGCCACCATTGCAAGTGAGCTTGGAAAGAACTGGAGATCTAGAGTAACAGCAAGCGAGCGAGGAGTTACTCAGTGGCAAGTAACTAGCTAGGTGCTGAACTTGTCCATTTTCAAAGGCTTTTGCATGTGCCATGCACACTTAGCCTAGTTTACCACAGCTTAGGATTCCTTTTAGGATCGCCATAGCCAAGTTCAGGATCCTTTTAGGATTTTTCTTTGTGTGTGGGTTTTTTTCTGTTTAGGAATCATTGCGGGGGGTTTTTCCATTTTTTCCCCTTTGGATTTCTTTAATTTCTTTAATTTAAAATTCTACAATTTTTTATTTTCTAGTCTATTTTAAGTCTATTCTTGGTTTCCTTTTTTGTTTTTTAAAGTATAATTCAATTCAGTATAAAGTCCAGTGTGTGTGTGTGTGTGCTTTAATATTTTCTGAAATCCAAAGTTGCCAGAGGGATGCTGCTGTTGCTGTTGATTCAGGGCCAATATTAATACAAACAACAAATACAATTTTAGGGGTCAAGTGAGCAGAAGAATTATAGTGTGGGCAAACTTTAATTCCCTAAAACTCAGTGGATGTGCAGATCTTTCTGAAACTTTGGAGGAATGATGCCCTGTTTGTGTTGTGTCATTGTAGAGAAATTCATAGCTCTTGTGGGGGTTTTTTAATGGTTCGTAAAAATTTCTAAAATTTTCTAAAAAAATCAGTAGATTGGTGAAACATTCTGAAATCTGGCAGGCTTACAGTGGTAAATGTGTGCTACAATTGTATCAAGTTCAATCCCAATAGCTCTAAAAATGAGGGAGAGAGGAGCCCTGGAAGTGTCCCCATTGGTGTGATTGGGCAAACAACCAAAAATGAAAAACTAACAAAAATTTTGCAATTTTGTATTAGCTATGACACAGACCGCTTGCGAATTTTTCAAAAAAAATAGAATCAAAATGAGGGTCACCCAAATTTCATAAATACAAATGAAGCAGACTAATTTCTATACTCTCCATTGATGTTTTTGTATAAGTTTCAATCTTTATTGTTCTTAATATATTGCATGCTTCCTTGAGTTTCATTACTATATCAAGGAAAGGATATAAATGGGTATAACAACATCAAAAACAGTAATAGTAACAGTATGTTTAAATTAAAATTCAGAACACATTTGCCATTTTGCCAACTTTAGAGCTAACACTGATACTGCTGTTGAGCAGAGCCGATCCTCCAAAATAAACTCAGAACATCAGCCATGCATGGAATATGTTTGGTAAGCCCCAAATTACAGCCATGTTTGATTTCTTCTGTTTCAAATTGTGCCAGACAGGTTGTGTGCAAGACTACTTTTCCTGTTCCTTAATGAGAAAAAAGTACATTTCAGTGACCATTTAGAATCTCTTTTGTCTCTGTCTTTGTGCTGATTTGCCCTTTTAACACTGTGATCAATAATCTACAAGCTATATATAGCAGTGTTTGCCATTTTCAATTTAATTAAACCACAAGCCTCAATTTCATTCATGGAGTCACTGGGAAGGTCACAGATTTTAATTTATGTCATAAAACTTGGACACTTTTTAACATTTTGGAAGTGCAGATTGCTTTATTTATGTTCTCTCCTCCAAACTACAATTACTACAGTTTATAATTCTATGGTATGTATGATTCCTCCAAAAAAATTGAGGTCATGTTGTGTTACTTTCACTGGAAACTGTATATGAACTTTTAAACATACAATGCGACAGTGCTTTTTAAACAGCCAGCATAGAAGTATTAATATTTAAATTCTTTATTTTATCACAGTATACTAACCAAATGAGTTATGGTGAATAGCCAAGCAATGCTAAGTATATATGTGAATACATTTAGTGGGATTGATTAGTATATATAGTACTGAAACAATTTTCTGTGTGGGAGAAAGATACAATGAAATATTGTAAGTAGAATATTCTCTTTTTTTGTACAGGTATCTAGGTAATGACTCAGGGCAGAAATGTACCAAGCATAGCAATCAGACTATCTTCAGTAATATCTGAGTGTGGTCTATGTATACTGATTGTTGTTGTGTCTGGGTGCCTTCAAGTCTTTGCTGGCTTTGGGAGACCCTTAGGCAACCCTATCACAGAGTTTTCTTGGCAAGATTTGTTCAGACAAGGTTTGCCCTTGCCTTCCTCTAAGACTGACAGAATCCCATGTCCAAGCTATGATTCAAACCCTGGTCTCCAGAGTCAAAACACTACACCAATGCTGGCGCTGTGTGTTCTGGTGCCCATTGTGATATACAGGACTTTTGTAGGGAGATGCAGTATCTGTCTGAGAACATGCTTATTGCTTGCAACCACCAGAGCTTATATGGCCTTCATCACTTCTTATCTAATCCGTTATTAAGGTTGCCAGAGTAAATATGTGAGAGTCTACTGTAACTTTAATTCTGAAGAGATTGTGGAGCAGGATGAAGTACAATACAACCCCTGCATCCATGGGAAGTATGTTCCAAGAACCATTGTGGATACCTGAAACGATGGAAAATAGCCAACTCAGTATTTTGACTATACTTGTGGCAAGATTTATTTTATTTTATTTTATTTTTTTGAGCATGAAACTGGGGGTATAAAATCTGCAAATTAGGTACTGTATTGTATACTCAGACAAAATCAGTTCTTTCTCATTATTAACTTTTGGCATCTTGACCATACACTGATGTTGCTTGACCACACATGTCTCACTTTTCATCTATGAAATATTGGTGGGGGAAGGAGATGCCATGCAGATGATGGAATGAACTTGTTTTCTGCTGCTCCAGTGGGTACTGGCCTGTGTGTACATTTTTGAAAAGCAGCCATAGAAGGCCATTTCTCAAGGATGGTTTATCAGTGGACTACTTGGCTTTTGGTGTCCCTTCCAACTCTGTCATTCTCTGGAATGGATATGATACAACCCAATCAAATGTTGCTGGTTAAGTAAGTTTGCCTTTTTACTGGTTTCTGAGTGGGGTCTAAGATATCCTTCTGCAAGCGTTTTCCCAGGTTGTGCATCAGTAGGTGGCACTGTAATAAAGACATGTGGACACAGCTACACATCGCCCCCACACCATTCAGAATGCTTCTTTTGGAATCCCAAAGTTTCCAAAGTTAGACTATCACAACATTACACCATGCTGATTCTCAATAAGATTCCAGACTTAGCTTTCAATCCCCTGCACACATTTATCTAGGAGTAAATTTTCTTGAGTTCAGTGGAACTTACATCTGAGTAGATAAGCCAATGTTAACTTCCAACACCATTCTTTCCATTGAAACCAGTGGCATTTAAATACTTTTTTCTTTTGATTGTGATCAGGATTTGTATTATCACAAAGCCAGCCAGAATGCCCCCAGTGCTCTGCAATGTCACATTTCCTTAATTCTTTCTTGCCTCAAGTGCCCTACTTTGCTTCAGCCTCTAACAACATATTTGTGTTTGTTTTGCTGTTTTGCTCCCTCCAAGACAACCAGCATGGGCCCATTTTGCACTTTGCCTTAAGTTACAGCTGGCTTGTAATTACTGCCTGAAACTCAATTAATAAGAGCTTGCAGCACCCTGAAAAGATATAATTAGGGAAATGATTTGTACGTCGATTTTGCTGGCACACTCAACCATCAATTAAATCATTAGCCCTCTAATCCTTTTTGCAGGCTGGGAAATGTTTCTATGAGTCAGTAATTCCTAAAGCCACCAGAAGCTTGTTTTCAGATGGCTTTTAAGTGAAATTATTGAGCTTATTGCATGTATTAAGGTAAGTACATTTCTGCAACGGAAATGAGGATTGGAGTGCTTTCCATCATACTGGAATGTGCAAAAGCAGCACAGTCCTCTCATGAGTGTTGGCTATTACTTAACTCCAAGGGGTTTAGGTTCAATTTAATCATTATGAGAGCAAAGTGGTTGCTGGAAGGAAAATGTTTTCCATGTGTTACTAGTTCCAAATAGTTGTTCAGACACATGTATTTCATTTCCCATCTTGAATGACAAGCTCCATCTCCATCCCTGCAGATCCCTATAGACCTAACATAGAGATGGGATCCCAGATGATCCAGGTGTTGTTCAGCATCCATCAATACTAGCCAGAATGGTGATGGAGACAGGTTAGTGTAGTTCAACAACCTTTAGAGAGCCACTCATTCTCAAACTAGTGTGATACTATAAACTGTCATCTTACAGATGTTCACAGCTATCATCCTGTATGTCAAAGCATTTCTGGAGAAGCAGTCATGCTACCACCTGGATGTTTGAACTGCCATTTAGACCGACGGGAAACCAGTCACTAATACCAGGGACCTCCAGGTAGAAGAGAGAAATACTCTTGCCAGAAACCATTGAGAGCAACAGCTAGTCAGAAGCAACATAACTAATCTAGAAAGACTCGTGGAATAACCTACCATGAGGCAGCTTCCAACCTTCCAACATTTATCAGTTTGTGCACTCGTACATCTGGGTGGCTTTGAATTTGACTGGATTTGATCACATACATATTCTGCAATCTGGAGTATTACAGATGGTGATTGCTATTACATTTTAAAGCAGATCAGGCTTTCAAGTAAATAATATGGGCTGAGAGTAAAGGTGGAAGAAATGTCACTTGGCCAGGCATTTTTTTAAAAAGTGTCATGATGGCCAGTATGATGTAGTGGTTTCACTGCTGGTATGAGACTCTGGGAGACTAGGGTTCAAAATCTCACGTGGCCACAGAAACACACTGGGTGATATTGTGCAAGACACACCCCCAGCCATAGAGGAAGGCAATGGATAATAATAATAATAATAATAATAATAATAATAATAATAATAATAATAATAATAATAATAATAAATAACAACAACAACATTGCATGGAAAGTTCCTTGACAAAATTGAAGGAAAAGCTGATAAGGAGAAGACCTGGCTATGGCTCACGAATGGGACCCTGAAGAAGGAGACAGAAGACCTGATCCTTGCAGCCCAGGAGCAAGCCATCAGAACAAAGGCAATTAAGGCCAAGATCGAAAAATCAGCTGATGACCCAAAATGCAGACTGTGCAAGGAAGCTAACGAAACCATTGATCATATCCTCAGCTGCTGTAACAAAATCATACAGACAGACTACAAACAGAGGCACAACTATGTAGCCCAAATGATTCATTGGAACTTATGCCTCAAGTACCACCTCCCAGCAGTAAAGAACTGGTGGGATCACAAACAAAAGTATTGGAAAATGAGCACGCAAAGATACTGTGGGAATTCTGAATCCAGACTGACAAAGTTCTGGAACACAACACACCAGACATCACAGTTGTGGAAAAGAAAAAGGTTTGGATCATTGATGATGCCATCCCAGGTGACAGGTGATTGATGAAAAACAACAGGAAAAACTCAGCCGCTATCAAGAGGATTGAACCTCAAAGACTCTTGCAGAAACCAGTGCAGGTGGTCCCGGTGGTGATGGGCACATTGGGTGCCGTGCCAAAAGATCTCAGCCGGCATTTGGAAACAATAGACATTGACAAAATTACGATCTGCCAGCTGCAAAAGGCCACCCTGCTGGGATCTGCGCGCATCATCCGAAAATACATCACACAGTCCTAGACACTTGGGAAGTATTTGACTTGTGATTTTGTGATATGAAATCCAGCATATCTATCTTGTTGCTGTGTCATAATAAATAATAATAATAATAATAATAATAATAATAATAATAATAATAATAATACTTCTATATATATAAAAGAGTGATGGCATCATGGCAATTCACAAAACAACAAAAGTACAGGCCCCCCAACCTCAAAATTTGACAACACAACCCATCATCCACGCCTCAAGGTTGATACAACAAAAAGAAAAGAAAAATAAAGTCCTAATTAGAGGGAGAGCAATAATTTTTTTTATCCAATTGCTGCCAGTTTAGAGGGCTAATCTCTGCCCACTTGGTTGCCTAGCAACCAAGGGACAGCCAGGTTTCAGTTAGGGGACAGGCAGATTTAGGCCTCACTTAGACTTCTTCCACAGATTATCTAATTTGCACTGGATTATATGGCAGTGTAGACTCAAGGCCCTTCCACACAGCTATGTAACCCATTTATAATCTTATATTATCTGCTTTGCACTGGATTATCTTGACTCCACACTACCATATAATCCACTTCAGTGTGCATTTTATACAGCTGTGAAGAAGGGGCCTCATATAATCCAGTTCTAAGCAGATAATATAAGATTAGAAATATACAGTAGAGTCTCACTTATCCAACGTAAACAGGCCGGCAGGATAAGTGAATATGTTGGATAATAAGAAGGGATTCAGGAAAAGCCAATTAAACATCAAATTAGGTAATCGTTATACAAATTAAGCACCAAAACATCATATTATACAACAAATTTGACAGAAAAAGTAGTTCCATGCGCAGTAATGCTATGTAGTATTTACAGTAGAGTCTCACTTATCCAACACTCGCTTATCCAACGTTCTGGATTATCCAACGCATTTTTGTAGTCAATGCTTTCAATATATCGTGATATTTTGGTGCTAAATTCATAAATACAGTAATTACTATATAGCATTACTGTGTACTGAACTACTTTTTCTGACAAATTTGTTGTCTAACATGATGTTTTGGTGCTTAATTTGTAAAATCATAACTTAATTTGATGTTTAATAGGGTTATCCTTAATTCCTCATTATCCAACATATTCGCTTATCCAACGTTCTGCCGGCCCGTTTATGTTGGATAAGTGAGACTCTACTGTACTGTATTTACAAATTTACCACTAAAATATCACAATGAATTTAAAACACTGACTACAAAAACATTGATTATGAAAAGGCAGACTGCGTTGGATAATCCAGAACATTGTATAAGCGAATGTTGGATAAGTGAGATTCTTCTTTAATATGAAATAATTACTGGGATAGAATAATGCAAAACAATATAATCTCTAAAACCAGGACAGTAAATAAACGGGAATTCCACACAGGAAACAATCAGGGCCAGCTAACACCTCCCAACGAAGTATTCCCATCATCAAAGTCTGGCAAATCCTGTTTTCTCAGGGCCACAGACAGTAGAAGCACATAAAATATCGCAAACAACACCACTCTGAAAACAAGGGAATTCCAGACAGGAAACAATCAGGGCCAGCTAACACCTCCCAACAAAGTATTCCCATCATCAAAGTCTGGAAAATCCTCTGTTTTCTCAGGGCCACAGACAGTAGAAGCACATAAAATATCGCAAACAACACCACTCTGAAAACAAGGGAATTCCAGACAGGAAACAATCAGGGCCAGCTAACACCTCCCAACAAAAAATTCACCCAGGGAGGAAACAGCCAGGCTTTAAAGCTGCAAGGCCATTACATCCTAATCATTTTTCCTAATTGCAGCATTCATACTTGCCTCCAACAAACAAAAAAAACCAATCAGAAATATTTTATATTCACAACCTTTAGGAAATAATATCCCCTGATGGCGCAGCGTGTTAAAGCGCTGAGCTGCTGAACTTCTGGACTGAAAGGCCACAGGTTTGAATTGGGGGAGCGGAGAGAGCCCCCACTGTTAGCTCCAGCTTCTGCCAAACCAGAAGTTCAAAAACATGCAAATGTGAGTGCATCAATAGGTACTGCTCCGGCGGGAAGGTAACGCCGCTCCATGTAGTCATCCCACATGACCTTGGAGGAGTCTACGGACAACGCCGGCTCTTCGGCTTAGAAATGGAAATGAGCACCAACCCCCAGAGTCAGACACGACTGGACTTAATGTCTGGGGAAAACCTTGACCCTTTACCTTAACTACTCCAATTCCTCAATACTTTATTTCCCAGACCACCAGACTTTATTTCCCAGACCACCAGATTGTTTCCTGTCTGGAATTCCCTTGTTTTCAGAGTGGTGTTGTTTGCGATATTTTATGTGCTTCTACTGTCTGTGGCCCTGAGAAAACAGAGGATTTTCCAGACTTTGATGATGGGAATACTTTGTTGGGAGGTGTTAGCTGGCCCTGATTGTTTCCTGTCTGGAATTCCCTTGTTTTCAAAGTGGTGTTGTTTGCGATATTTTATGTGCTTCTACTGTCTGTGGCCCTGAGAAAACAGGATTTGCCAGACTTTGATGATGGGAATACTTCGTTGGGAGGTGTTAGCTGGCCCTGATTGTTTCCTGTGTGGAATTCCCGTTTATTTACTGTCCTGGTTTTAGAGATTATATTGTTCTGCATTATTCTATCCCAGTAATTATTTCATATTAAAGAAGAATCTCACTTATCCAACATTCGCTTATACAATGTTCTGGATTATCCAATGCAGTCTGCCTTTTCATAATCAATGTTTTTGTAGTCAGTGTTTTAAATTCATTGTGATATTTTAGTGGTAAATTTGTAAATACAGTACAGTAGAGTCTCACTTATCCAACATAAACGGGCCGGCAGAACGTTGGATAAGCGAATATGTTGGATAATGAGGAATTAAGGATAACCCTATTAAACATCAAATTAAGTTATGATTTTACAAATTAAGCACCAAAACATCATGTTAGACAACAAATTTGTCAGAAAAAGTAGTTCAGTACACAGTAATGCTATATAGTAATTACTGTATTTATGAATTTAGCACCAAAATATCACGATATATTGAAAGCACTGACTACAAAAATGCGTTGGATAATCCAGAACGTTGGATAAGCGAGTGTTGGATAAGTGAGACTCTACTGTAAATACTACATAGCATTACTGCGCATGGAACTACTTTTTCTGTCAAATTTGTTGTATAATATGATGTTTTGGTGCTTAATTTGTATAACGATTACCTAATTTGATGTTTAATTGGCTTTTCCTGAATCCCTTCTTATTATCCAACATATTCACTTATCCTGCCGGCCTGTTTACGTTGGATAAGTGAGACTCTACTGTATATTTCTAATCTTATATTATCTGCTTAGAACTGGATTATATGAGGCCCCTTCTTCACAGCTGTATAAAATGCACACTGAAGTGGATTATATGGTAGTGTGGAGTCAAGATAATCCAGTGCAAAGCAGATAATATAAGATTATAAATGGGTTACATAGCTGTGTGGAAGGGCCTTGAGTCTACACTGTCATATAATCCAGTGCAAATTAGATAATCTGTGGAAGAAGTCTAAGTGAGGCCTAAATCTGTCTGTCCCCTAACTGAAACCTGGCTGTCCCTTGGTTGCTAGGCAACCAAGTGGGCAGAGATTAGCCCTCTAAACTGGCAGCAATTGGATAAAAAAAATTATTGCTCTCCCTCTAATTAGGACTTTATTTTTCTTTTCTTTTTGTTGTATCAACCTTGAGGCGTGGATGATGGGTTGTGTTGTCAAATTTTGAGGTTGGGGGGCCTGTACTTTTGTTGTTTTGTGAATTGCCATGATGCCATCACTCTTTTATATATATAGACTAGCTGTGCCCGGCCACGCGTTGCTGTGGTAAAGTGGTGGTGGTATTGGTTAAAAATTGTTGTGTAATTTTTATTTGATGTTATTTGCAATTTTTTATTAATTTTGTTGTAAGTTATATTTTATGTATTATATTTTATTATTTTCTTGTATTATTTTTAGTTATTTTCTGTTATTATAGTATTTTATTGTATTAATTTTTAGTGTTTTTTTATTTTTTATTGGGTTGCTAGGAAACCAAGTTGGAGGAGCTTAGCCTTCTAACTGGCAGCAATTGGATAAAAGCAATTATTCCTCTCTCTCTAATTAGGACTTTATTTTTCTTTTCTTTTTGTTGTATCAACCTAGAGGCGTGGATGATGGGTTGTGTTGTCAAATTTCGAGGTTGGGGGGCCTGTAGTTTTGTTGTTTTGTGGGTCGCCGTGATGCCATCCCTCTTTTATATATATAGATTGGAAATTATTATTCATCTTGGCTTTCATTATGTTGGACAAATATGTCTTCCATATTCTTCAACTGTCCTAATCTGGCACTCCCAATTAATTCCCAGCTATCCCTTTTTTCACAACTGCTGTCCATGTTTCTCACCTCTCCTGCGATTTTTCCTTTTTGTCTTCAGCTTATTTCAATTACTGCAAAATAATTTCAACAAGCAAAAGTTTGCATTCAATTGGCTCAATCAAGGAAGGGGAGAGAGCAGCTTCACTCTTCCCTGTGGACTCTTCCTTAATATGTGTTTCAATATTGATCACACTGATATTGCTTGGCCATGTGTCCCTGTTTTTATTTATGGAAGGTTGAAAACTATGCATCTTCTGCTCTTTTGTTTTTGGAAAAACCATTCAAGGGTTGTGTTAAAGATAAGTGAAAAGAATGACATTTCAAAGCTACTGTACACATTGCAAATTAACAAGTCTTCAGAGGAGAATGGCATTAAACCCAAATGTGATATTCATAGATATTTTAACAAAATATGTCTAAGTAAAAGCAGTTTTTAGTTACAGGAGACAAAAGGAACCTCTCCAAATTGTACATAAAGTAGCGTATGGAGGTTTGTTACCTGATCCACAGAAAGCCCCACAGAAGCCCTTCCCCAAGCCACACACCCTGCTCTGAGTGAGTCCCCAACATGCCAATATACTTTCCAATCTGAGGAGCACTTTGGGACTGAGCTTCAAGTCATCTTAGTCATTCAGTTACTAACACCAGGCACCAATTCCTTAGATTAGAGGAAAAGAAGAAATGCGTAGAATTGGATATTATTATTTCTGTATCAAATTCACTAAACCTTAACTGGATTGTTTTAATACTGCAAGAAACAAGATAAACCAACTACTAAGACATCAAACAACACCTACCAGAACCACCCAACTGAGAAAGACCTGAAATACCAAAGACCTGAAATACCAAACTCTACTCCAGCTTGATAGTTCAGAAGTGATATCACACATAGTAATATTAAATGCTTTAGTTAGGCTCTGGAAGCCAGTGGGGAGTCACCTTCTTTCAAGTTACTAATCCCCCATCAAAGAGATCACAGTTGTTCCAAACGAGAGAAGAAACCACATGTTTCTGTTCTTCAGCTATTATAAACCAAAATAATGAACAGAAGTTCCAGAACTAGCATTTTATTAAAAGTATTTTAAAATGAGGTTTCATTTCAACTATTATCAGGTAGCTAAGAGGGAATGTGAGTGGGTGGGAGACTATCCATGCCATTCCGCTTTGGCATGTCCTAAGACTTCACCGTTGGCTTCTGAACCTGATCCAGAAATGAACTTTGACCAGGATGAAGCTTATTCTGACTTTTTACCTAGTCCACAGAGCTCCTTTCAGTTACAGCTGCCAGCTATTGATAGCTCGGATGATTCCTTAATTGGGAGAGAAAGTGAAAATATTACTCCCATAGCTGAACCAGATGTTCTTAGTTCCCCAGATAATGTGTCCTTCAACAGAAGGGATTTTCTGCATCGCCAGAAATCTGAAAAACAAGGACTCCGCAGGAGTAACTGCTTGGCAACTTGAGGGGATAATGGATAAAAGGTTTTCCCTTGAGAACCTTTAGGGAGTTTGGCTTCTCTGGTTTGTGATAAATTTAGGTTCCATAAAAGTGTTTTACACCGTGGACACTTTGTGGTGTCAACATTGCTACTTCCTGAGAAAGGTTCACTGACTCTAGTTCCTGCTTCTTCCAAGCCAAGTTTCCAGATCTTGGCGGCCGAGCTGAGCCGCGACTCCCGAGTAGACCCGGAGTTAAGTCTACTTCCTTGCCTTGTTCCTGAGACAAGTTTTGCCTCAGCTTCATCATGCTCCTGTGTTGATATCAAGAACTTTCTAGTGACTTTGGACTTTGTTATTCAGCCTTGCTCCCTTGTTGTTCCCTGCTCAAGAACTTTCCAACAGTTTCGAGTGTGTTTCGGGTTTTGGACTTTGGACAATAATATTGGACATTTCCCCTCAATTTTCTGGACTAATTCATACCCTTTCATAAAGGACTATTTTCTGTTCAACGCTTCCACCTATTCATTCTTGAATTTATAATTGTTTTAATAAAGATATTATATGATTATTGGTCTCTGTCTGGTTTCCAGTGCTCACGCTGCCTTGGGGTTCAACAATTATTCTGAGACTCTAAGTTGAGTCTGGGGGAGGAGTGCCTCCCCATTACTTCTGATGTGTGCCAATGGGTTTTAATAATAATAATAATAATAATAATAATAATAATAATAATAATAACGATAGCTACTCTGGGACCCTAAGCAGAGTCTGGGAGAGGAGTTCCTCCCCATGACAGCTGATGTGTGCCAATGGGTTTTAATAATAATAATAATAATAATAATAATAACAATAGCTACTCTGGGACCCTAAGCAGAGTCTGGGAGAGGAGTGCCGCCCCATGACAGCTGATGTGTGCCAATGGATTTTAATAATAATATTAATAATAATAATAATAATAATAGTACTCTGGGGAAGACCCAAACATTTTAAAAGGTGGTGGGCTAAAGGGGGTTGAAATGTCCTCCATAGCCCAAAAACCGGGGGGGGGGGATGAGCCTCAGAAGCCCTCCCATTGCCGCCAAGGGTATGAAATTTTTTGTGTTTTTTGTTAGCTAAATGAAAATTCATGTCATATAGGCAGCCCATGTTCATTAGCAGGAACCAAATACGAAAATGAGACGACACGAATGAAACTACACAAAATGAACAGCAATTTCATACAAAATCACAACACTAACAGGCAAGCAGGGCCGGCCCCACCATAAAGGCCATTGACGCCGCCGCCTCGGGCGCAGGTCCCGGGGGGCGCCGTCAGGCTGGGAGGGAGGCGGGGCACCGCTCTGACGGTGCCCCGCCGCCCGACCAGTGCGCCCTGGCCTTGTGGCTCCCTCTTTCGCCGCCCGGGGAGGGGAGGAGGGATCGCCTCCTTCCCTCCCCGGGCGGCGAAGCCTGGTTCTTTCGCCGCCCGGGGAGGGGAGGAGGCGATCCCCCCTTCCCTCCCCGGGCGGCGAAGCCTGGTTCTTTCGCCGCCCGGGGAGGGGAGGAGGCGATCCCCCTTTCCCTCCCCGGGCGGCGAAGCCTGGTTCTTTCGCCGCCCGGGGAGGGGAGGAGGCGATCCCTCCTCCCCTCCCCGGGCGGCGAAGCCTGGTTCTTTCGCCGCCCGGGGAGGGGAGGAGGCGATCCCCCCTCCCCTCCCCGGGCGGCGAAGCCTGGTTCTTTCGCCGCCCGGGGAGGGGAGGAGGCGATCCCCCCTTCCCTCCCCGGGCGGCGAAGCCTGGTTCTTTCGCCGCCCGGGGAGGGGAGGAGGCGATCCCCCCTTCCCTCCCCGGGCGGCGAAGCCTGGTTCTTTCGCCGCCCGGGGAGGGGAGGAGGCGATCCCCCCTTCCCTCCCCGGGCGGCGAAGCCTGGTTCTTTCGCCGCCCGGGGAGGGGAGGAGGCGATCCCCCCTCCCCTCCCCGGGCGGCGAAGCCTGGTTCTTTCGCCGCCCGGGGAGGGGAGGAGGCGATCCCCCCTTCCCTCCCCGGGCGGCGAAGCCTGCTTCTTTCGCCGCCCGGGGAGGGGAGGAGGCGATCCCCCCTCCCCTCCCCGGGCGGCGAAGCCTGGTTCTTTCGCCGCCCGGGGAGGGGAGGAGGCGATCCCCCCTCCCCTCCCCGGGCGGCGAAGCCTGGTTCTTTCGCCGCCCGGGGAGGGGAGGAGGCGATCCCCCCTTCCCTCCCCGGGCGGCGAAGCCTGGTTCTTTCGCCGCCCGGGGAGGGGAGGAGGCGATCCCCCCTCCCCTCCCCGGGCGGCGAAGCCTGGTTCTTTCGCCGCCCGGGGAGGGGAGGAGGCGATCCCCCCTCCCCTCCCCGGGCGGCGAAGCCTGGTTCTTTCGCCGCCCGGGGAGGGGAGGAGGCGATCCCCCCTCCCCTCCCCGGGCGGCGAAGCCTGGTTCTTTCGCCGCCCGGGGAGGGGAGGAGGCGATCCCCCTTTCCCTCCCCGGGCGGCGAAGCCTGGTTCTTTCGCCGCCCGGGGAGGGGAGGAGGCGATCCCCCCTCCCCTCCCCGGGCGGCGAAGCCTGGTTCTTTCGCCGCCCGGGGAGGGGAGGAGGCGATCCCCCCTCCCCTCCCCGGGCGGCGAAGCCTGGTTCTTTC
Organism: Anolis carolinensis; assembly: GCF_035594765.1. Classification (NCBI taxonomy): domain Eukaryota; kingdom Metazoa; phylum Chordata; class Lepidosauria; order Squamata; family Anolidae; genus Anolis; species Anolis carolinensis. Next base: position 278,015,776 of record NC_085841.1, on the reverse strand, counting down.
GCCGCCCGGGGAGGGGAGGAGGCGATCCCCCTTTCCCTCCCCGGGCGGCGAAGCCTGGTTCTTTCGCCGCCCGGGGAGGAGAGGAGGCGATCCCCCTTTCCCTCCCCGGGCGGCGAAGCCTGCTTCTTTCGCCGCCCGGGGAGGGGAGGAGGCGATCCCCCTTTCCCTCCCCGGGCGGCGAAGCCTGCTTCTTTCGCCGCCCGGGGAGGGGAGGAGGCGATCCCTCCTCCCCTCCCCGGGCGGCGAAGCCTCCCTCTTTCCAACCCTGGCCACGCCTCCCACGCTGCGTGGGAGGCGGGGCCAGGGCGAATAGCATGGGAGGCGGGGCCAACCCTGGCCCCGCCTTCCACCCAGCGTGCCCTGGCCCCGCCTCCCATGCAGCGCGGGAGGCGGGGCCAGGGCACGCTGGTTGGGAGGCGGGGCCAGGGCGCAGGAGGCGGGGCCGGCGGGGGGCGCTTTTCAGCGCCCCCGCTTAATATTTAAATTTATCTCCGACCGGCCCTGCAGGCAAGTGTGTGTGTGTGTGTGTGTGTGTGTGTGTGTGTGTAGCATGGCATAGCAATTTGAAGATTGAACTTCTACTCTAGAGACCAGAGTTTGAATCACTGCTTGGTTATAGAAACCTACTCTGGGCAAATCGCACACTCTCAGGCTCAGAAAACCTATGATAGGCACACAACAATAAATATTTGAATGCCAAGCTGTAAGCAACTCTTAGTTGGCACTTTATTCATAATGTTAAATAACATTGGCAGGGCCATCTAATTTTGTTCCAGAAACCTCTGGGCCTGGGAGAATTGTGCACTGGAATTTCTATTACTTAGCAACCATATGGAGGATCAAAGGGTTATGTGGACCCTGATAGCTGAGGCTGATGGGAATTGTACTGAAGAGTGTCAGGTTTGGATAGAAGTGCTCTATATACTCAGTCCAGATGAAGACCTGTTTGTCTTTCTGTTATTTCTTGGGATCTCAGTGGACACTCTGGAAAATTCCAACATTGGCTAATACTCACATATTGCAGAAAACCCAACAATGTCCTAAATTAATTTCCAAACAATAAAGTTTTTAAAATAAGAGAAAAGAACAAGGGATAATTACAACCACAGTCTATGTAGCTCTGCTGTGAGATCAATGCAACTGTATTCAGTGTGTCATATATATAAGTGTGTACAGGAGAAGTCTCCCTTGGACAATAAGCAAACATGGAAAAGATTGTGTTACACAGCTTCCTCCAATTGTTCCATTAGAAGAACCATCTTATGCCAAAATTCTCGGTGAATGACATGCCTTCAAATATATTTCTTTGCTACCTATTCTGACCAAGCAGATGCCAAACATCACGTAAGCCCTGTTCAGGGCTTCAAGTATGTAGCTTGATTCCCCTTATATTTGATTTATTTTGTCTTGATGGCTGGCAGCGGAATTAGTGAGACACTGAGAAGCATCCCATCCAATACGACATGCAGGGCCCTTTGATCTTTGATGATCTGTTTACACACATGTTGTGGTGATGTTTCAATCTGCTATGAATCATTCAGCTTTGAGTAATTTTTCATGGTCACTGGACATTGGTGCTACTTTTGCCTGTCATCAAGGCCAAGTTATAAATTACTTATGCATTTCTGTGATGCTTTTTCTCATTTCCCCCCTGTGAGAGAATCTATGTTGGGTGAATGGAGGACACTGCTCAGTTCTTCCCTGCCAGACTTTTGTCTGTTCAAAGCTATTCTATATTTCCATTTCCCACCCACAGATGTCTTTCCATTTTATTCCTAGAAAGAGATAAGAAGTTTCGCTGAGCCATTTCCAAAATATGAATGGTTAATAGGGTAAAGGTTAAAACACAGGTGATTGCTAGCTAGATAATGCTAGATAATGACTATGTCCTGGGTTTTAGTTTGAAATTGAAAGGAGCTATACAAAATGATGGGCCTACTTCCAGGATAGGGTCAGTACCTTGGACCTTTCGTTCAGACTAAAACCTGGTGCACACTCATTACCCCCTGACATGGAACCAACCAGCTGCCAATGGAACAATGAGAAAGGTCCCCTCCTATTGTTATGCTTGTTATTATGTTTATTTATACCACACTTTTTCTATCCACAAGCGGGGGGAACCATCTACTCCAGATTTCAGCCACCTGTCACTTTGTCAAATATAAAGCAATAGATCTGAATATTCATTTCTCTACTTAGCTCCAAGGCCGAAATTACTGGGAGGGGCACAATCCACTTGTCCATTGCATTTCTAATCCCAGAAGCCATTGGAGTATCCCTGCACTTCTTGCTGACCTTCATACATATACATATGACAAATGTGAAGAAAACGTAGCAGGATAGAGAGAAAGTGGCCACCTATGCCAGTGCCTTTTGTAGCTTAAATTGGGATCTGCAATGGAACAAAGCAGCTCTGGTGGACCAGTTCCAGGAAGGCCTTGCAGATGAAATACTGGACAAACTGGCCATTTTTCCTCACTGTTCGCATTTCACAAACATACATAGAAATGGGAAATACAATGGCAATCTATGTTCCTGATTTTGATATCCAGTATTTATACCTGTCTTTCATAGGTTCCTTCACAGGTTCCCTTATAAGTCCTAGGTCCCTTCCACGCTGCCCTTATACACCAGATCAGATCCCAGATTATCTTTTTATCCCAGATTATGTGGCAGCAGAGACTCATATAATCCATTTTAAAGCAGATAATCTGGGATCAGATCCTGGGATATCGGGCAGTGTAGAAGGGGCCCTAGTCTTTTTTTTACTACAAGCCTTTTCCCTTTTGGAGATGTTTGAGTTGTTCGACTTGTCCCATTTTTGTCCCCAAATGCAAAGAGTGTGCAAGCAAGTTCAGTAGGTCTAATGTTGAAGCCAAATGAGCCTAGGCCAAAGTTAGCTTTGCGGCCTTCTTGGAAGGGTGTAAAGAGGATGGAGCTGACAAAGCCATTGGTGATGGAGGCTTAGAGACTGCCAAGATGGAAGGAAGAAATTTTTAGCAGAGCCTGATGTGTCTCCTACAGTACAACATGCTGCTCTTTGATTTTATGGGTTGCTGGAGTAAATGCCTAGCAATGTTTGCATAGCAATACCATGTGCATCTTGCCAAGACAAATTAGGCATCTCAAGTGCCTGTCATTATTAGTGATATTACCCCTGACAATCCAGGCACTTCTTAAAAGAAGCATTCACCGTTATTAGCAATAAAGCCTCGATGCCAATGCCTACAACCAAAGCCAAAGTCTGAAATCAATGAGTCCAAAACGATATCTTATGCCAAAGTCAATATCTCATGCTGAAGCCAGGAGTTCAAAAGTCCAAAAACATGAAGAAGTTGCCATAATGAACAGCATAGAATATAGTGGAGAAATGAGGTCAGAAAATTAGAGAAACATGGAATTTGTGGCATGCCTCCTCAGCCCTCAAGTTAGGGACAAACTCCTAACATGGCTGAAAATATTTATTTTGTGTCAAAAGCATTGCATAAATAGATAAGTTTCAAATTGATAAAATAAAGGGATCACAAGCTGCTAAATAGATTTAGACCAAAAACGGGTGACAGTGACTGCATTGTCTGTAGCTTTAAACAGTTCTTCCTCTGCGCATGAGGCAGGACATTGTGGACAAGCATACTGATGCTGAGTTGTTTGTTCTGCTCCACAGTCGCACAAGATGGAGGATTCTTCTAGACATTGCCATTTTGCCAGGTTGTCTTTTGATCCGCCAACTCCACTTCTGAGTCTGTTCAGGGACTTCCAAGTTGCCCATTCTTGGTTTGCTCCTGGAATTGGAATTGCTTGATTTTTCTGCTCACAGGGATATTCTTGCTGTTGCTGGAGAAACATTTAGAGTGGTAGTTCTCATAAATGACTCAGGTTTTCTCAGTATTGCTGGCTAGCAATATTACTCCACTTGTTACAACAAATTAACTGTTGTCTAACACTAATAAAGTGTTAGATGATACAGTTGTGAACATCAAGGAACAAGTCATGGATTGGCAGTGGCTGACATTACTAAGAAGTAGGTTTCCAAAACGAGAACTGGCACTTTGCATTCCCTCTACCTCCTTCTGTGTATTCTTCTTTCTTGCATCACTTTTGTAGCCCTGACAATTACTTGTTATAATACTTTCTGATCTCCATTACATAAAGTCTCCCTTAAACAGCATTTCAACAAAACTATGACTCATATTTACTTCTTTTGTTGTTAACTGCCATCAAGTTGATTTTGACTGATGGCACAAATGAGAGACCTTCAAAACATCCTGTCAACAATATCCCTACTCTGGTCCTGCAAACTCAGGACTGTGGCTTTGTTCATTGAGTTCATCCACCTGTAATGTAATCTTCTATTCCTACTGCCACCCACGTTATCATTCTCAATTAATCATGTCTCAGTATATGGACAAAGTACAATAGCCTCAGTTTGGTAGTTTTTCCTTCAGGGGATTCTCCAGGTTTGATATGACTTTGATATTGAACCTCTACTCGTTAGTATCTTTTCTAATTTCTTCATAGGTTCCCTGATAAGTCCTACAACCTCATCAGATGGGCTGATTTTCCCATCATACACCGCTTGCTCTCCCCCTTTGCCATGGAGCCCATTACATGATGCACAGGTACTTCTGGCCGGGCTCCATGGTGAAAGGGGAGAGAAAGTCGCATACGCCACCACTGCAGCAATACGGGAGGTTTCTCTTGTTGCCTTTAAAGCAATGGGGAAAGCTGGGCAGCAACCCTTTCCCTGTGAGATGGGGGCAGGGGTAAGTTGGGTGATGTGGGACATGGAGCAATAGGTTCTCCATGCCCTCTGCCAGGACCCCACAGATTTGCCTTTAGTGATGAGGTGCTAAGTCTTATGATTTTTTTTTACTAGAGTCTTCTTTTTGATCTATGACTGAATAAAGGCCTACAAAGTCTTTGATGGTTCTGATTTCATTAACCACTTTAAAATCGTATAAATCATCAGGAGTTTTTGTTTTTTCTTAATGGTCACCTATAGTGCTGCTTTGCATTTTCTTCCTTGAACTATGTCAATAGTTGTTCCAATAGTTGCACACACACACACAATTTGACATTATAGTTGTATGCTTTGAGTATTTTAGAATTGCTGTCTCAATAGCAAATGTTGGTTTTATGTGCTGACAGGACTGAATTGAAAACACAACTTGGATAAAAACAGGAGAGAGGCGGTTGAACACAGTTACTCTTTACATAATTTCTGGTCTGATTCAACCAAGCATTTTGGATCAAGGTATTACTGCTATCCAAATCATTGCAATGTTGCAAAATTTCAAAATAAGTACATCAAACCAACATGAATTTATTTATATTTATCAATCCTTTTGGATCAATAACCAAGACAACCACTGCATACCATGATATACTTAATTAGGTATGACTCAGCAATAATTTTATCTTTGTAAACAAAACCCCCAAAACAAATGAAATCACAGACTGAAATGCTAAAGATAAATATTGTCTTTATACTGAGACTCCTGTATGTCATATATAAAGAAGGGTTGTACTTCTACTGAAGTTGATGCTTCCCTTTAATGATATAATAAAAACTGACTAAAACATGTATTAAGAGTGTTATTCTGAATTATCAGCTTTGATGCACTATGAAAATTACCACCTTGAAATGATAAATCAGAATGATAGGCATTTCACAATTGGATGCTAATTGGAGACAAGACAATCTTTTCCTGCATGAAATTGAATTAGAAACAACTGGAGATGTGATTGTTTTTATAAGATCTGTGAGTTTGTGATCTGAATCAGTGATTGCACATTTATGACAAATCCCTAGTCCCTAAATAAAAATAAATTGCATGCTTTTATAATAAAGTCTTCTCAGGAACCAGTACAAGATGGGTTTGGCTCCCTTTTTCAGACAAATGGGTTGTTTTATACCCCTTATAGCAATAAGAGCGTGAATAATGGTGTTTGCTTGTTTGTTTTAATATTAAGGTGCGGAAAAGCAACTAGCCATTAATTCATGCAGGGTGAAGATTTAGCTTATCAAATAAAGGCCTATAGACTTAGGACATCCTCACATTGCTGGGGAGAAGCGGGGGCATCCGTTGGGCACCATAGAGCTGATCCAGACTCATTGTGCCCTAAGTGGTCATTGAAGATATGCCCTTGGAGAACTGATGGTTTAGGCAGAATGGGCCTTGTATAATACGTTGGATAGCTTTTCTGTTACTTTTTTATGCTCTAATAGTCTTAAATGGTTCATGCTTTAAACTGGTTTTACAGTTTTGGGGTAATTTAGACACTTTTTGACTTTTGCATTTTGTGAATTTTTAACTGTTTTGAAAATCTGTGTAAGCTGCCTTATGTCTCAAATTAGAGAAAAGGCTATTATGGCAATGATGATGTTGAAGAAGCAGCAGCAATACATTAAAAAAGCCAAAACCTACAGTATGAGTGCACTAGTGTGAAGATTTAACACAATACATTTATAAGGAAATAAAAGGGCTGCATCTGGTATTTTAAAAACCCAACTTCACTAGAGAGGGCATTCCAAAATCTGGCCACCATTACTGTAAAGCCCCTGCTGTCTTGTAGCTGCCCACTACTAGAGCAATCTAATTTAAAGCCCTATCTCAGGACCGACACAAAAGCCTTTCATGAATGTCAAGACTCATACATATTAACATGCTTCTTACTAATATACTTTGAGACATCAATATATCTATGGCGATCCATACTCCAAGCAATGGATGGATACCTCCTCCATTCTTTGCCATGGATACTGTATGACTGCATTGATAAAAAAAAAATATTGCTCAGAATATGAAATTCAGCTTGGCTTTGGGTATTACTGAAATGCAGTTAACACTGGACTTTGACATTTGCTCAAACACTAATTACACAAGATCCTACTAATGATGTTTCACTTCATCTGCAACCGAGAACTTCAGAATCCCAAGGCACTATAAACTGTCTTCATTTGTTGTGTATAATTCAGAGCATACACACATGATAAACCATCTTCATTTGACAATCATGACAGTCTACAAACCATGGTGATCTCCAACATTAACTTTGGATACAGTTTGCACCATTCTAGCTCTTGTGTCTCCATCTTATATTTTAACTCTCATTGACTTTGGAGGTGGGATGAGGCAATATAGCAAAACAGTGCTCAAAATGTAATTGCATGGTGTTTTTCAAATTGCTGTTTTCTTACCAACAGTAGTGTATAATCTCTGCCAGACATGTGCTACATTCCTATGCATCAGGGAATTTGAAGGATACAGTCCATGGCTTTTCTTATAGCATAAAAGATAAAAGCATTAATACAGTCCCACAGTGACTCATTAAAACGTTTTATCATCAAGGCAGAGTGCACATCGCACGCAAATGATTTCTCCGCTTCACTTCCCCTGGGATTTTGGGTTTTTTTTAATGTACTCATAAAACAAATGTTTCACAAACCCTTAAGAGGAATTAAAACTTGATTATATGAAATATCTCATATATCCAATAAACGAGATATTTAACAGAAGGAAGTAATAACTCCTAAGGATTGAGACAAATCTGGTCTGATTATTGAGGCAAGTTAATAAAATGTATGGCTTTCTATCAATAAACTGTGAGGATTGTAATGTTTCCATAATAAGGAACTATTTGTAAATTGTTTTGCACTTCAAGGGGTCCCCTTTGGGGTGAGAAAGATGGGGTATAAATAAAGTAAATAAATAAATTAATTAAAGGAAAGGTAACAAATATGAGCATTGGCTTCAGGTTAAAATGATAAAGAATTTAATGGCAAATGCAATACCAGTGTACTGACTGTTGTCCAGAGAGGTAGATTAGGTTTAGGATTGATAGTAGAAAGATTAATGTACATTTTGGTATATTTTGACCCTACTGAGAATCCCACAAATGAGATTACTCATGGGGATATCTCTCCTGCTCCTGGTCATCATGACTCACTGAGAACACTATGGGTCATTTTTTTTCCTTTTTGTTTCTTTTGTTTGGCTGGAACAAAAAAGTACCCCAATCAAAAAGCAGTAGAACAGGTGTGGTGCATTTCACCTTTTGGGGTTTTTTTCCCCTTGCAAAGATAAAACAGGATTGTAAATGGAAAACAGCTATTACTTAGGGTCTTCAAGTGACATTGAGCAGATCAAGATGAGGCAATGTTGAAGTTTACAATACGTGAATCTGTACTGGCTGAGTTTATTTTGAGAGAGAAAAGATGACAGCCCCCTCATTCTGAGTTACTTCCCAAGAACTCCTGGAAGAAAATGCACTTTTTTGTTCCCAACCTGTATGTTCTTACTGCTTTCCCTGTACACTATAGAATTAATGACATTTGACACAACTTTAATTGCCATGACTCAATAGTCAGAGCCATCCCAAGGTAATTTTCAGGAGTAGGTGACCGGAATGTTGGTGCCCCTCCCGGATTTTGGCGCCCCCCCCCAAACAAATTGCTGATAAATACCACCGGTGGCGGAAGGCCAAGCCACCCATCCGCGCGGCCGCCCTCCTGCTCTCCCTCACTGTCCGAGGACTCCTCGCCTGCCGCCCGCTCGTTGATGGGCCTGTGCGTGTGCACAGGCCCATCGACCATGCTTTTTGGGCGATGGACCGTGCGGTTGATTGGAAGGCTTGCGCACATGCACAGGCCCATCAACGGGCGGGCGGCGGGTGAGGAGTCCTCGGACAGTGAGGGAGAGCAGGAGGGCAGCCGCGCGGACGGGTGGCTGGGCCTTCTGCTGCAGCCGCCGCCTCAACAGTGCCCCCACATGGTCTGCGCCACAGGAGACCCCTAATTCGCCTCATTGTTGGACCGCCTCTGTCGATAGTTAAGAATCATGGGAACTGTAGTTAAACAAGACCTTTCATCTCCTTTGCCAAAGAGTGCTGGTGCCTAACCAAACCAAACCTTCCAGGATTCCATAACATTCAGCCATGCCATTAAAAGTGGTGTCAAATTGCATTAATTCTACAGTAACATCACCCTGTAACAGGTTTGGGTGAACCCTACTCACTCCTGCGCCAACCAGTGCTGGAAAGGAGAGGGAGATTTTGGTTCCTATGTGGAGGCAGCACCCAGGATAATCTGTCCCAGCATATTCCACATCTTTACTTGTCAAAATCTGCTGCATTACCATTTTAGTTGGAGTCTTCAACAAAAGATTGTGTGGCTTCATCAACAAAATGTGACTTTGAGGAAACAAAATGTCCCATGGTGCATGTAAACCAACAGAAGTACTGTACTCTTTCCACAGCCATCCACAGCCATGTGTGTTGTACAGAAGACTAAATGACACTTTGCCAGAAAGAAACAGAAAACATGGCTTTGTGATTCTCTGAAAAACAAAATAAAAATAAAAATTTCTCATAGCAACAAGGTGCAGTATTGATTGCATAGAATTCTATCCTTCTATTCTCTGTAAATGGATGTTTTCACAGCTCATATAAACATACACAAATCCCAATAAAGTGCTTGAGTATCAGCAACAAGAAACTAATAATAATTTCTGTCCGATTACTGGTGAACAAGCCAGGAGAACTGCCTGCTGTCTCATATTTTTAATTACTCAGCATTTACATTACATTACTCCATTATTGCCTCAGTCCATCAATACAGGAAAAGACAGTGTGAATGAAAACCAAATTGACTTTAATCCCTTGGGCCTATTCATGTATTTGTAAGCTTGATTTAGAAACTATAGATAGACAGACTGTAATTATGGCATGATCGTCCTACAATTATGATTCTCATCTCTTCACAATAGAAGTACAGTATTGTCTTATTCCGGCTAGAATGTGTGAGTAAGGATTCGTTACCCTCTTGTTGTTTAATGGATGACCCACAGAAAATACCTCCTTGAATTTTAATGAGGTCTAATTTGCTTCTGTAACAATTTGGGAACTGTTTTAAATGTACAGTAGTTGTGCTACAAATGCACAAGTCTTTGCCTACATGCTGCACTGTTATGTTCTTGACTCTTTTCAGCTCTCTCTTTTATCTACACTAGTACAGGCTGTTTTTATTCTGAATAGGTGTATCAGAAGAATCAATCCTCTGGACACTTGTGGTAGGAATAATCCAAAATAGCCTCCCTTGGAGGCTCAAGCTATGGCTGAGTATAAATGTTCTTGTTTGGAAGTGGGACAGACAACCGGGAAGTTTCATGCAGAGAGGGAAGACTTTATACCAAGCAGTGGTGCTGAGTCAGAAACAATGCCCTGAAAAGTATTTTTGAAAGAGAGAGAGTGAGAGAGAAGGAAATAATAAAGAGCAATGATGTAGGAAACTGCCTGACGATTTTAGGAACCTGTGGTAGAAAAAAGAGCACTATGGTCAACACCACACGACAGCACAAGCAACATGATATTTCTAGAGATGGAGGCAAAGTGGCTTCAGCGTTGAACTGTGACTCTAGAGGCATAAAATCATCAGCCATTAAATCCATTGAGTGACCTTGGGCAAGTTGTACACTCTTGGCCTCAGAAACCCTCATGATAGGTTCACCTCAGCATTGCCATAACTGAAAAATGACACACAACGCAGACATTGTTTCAGTGTACCAAAACCACTGGAATTCATATACAGGTCCCATGGCAGAAGAAGACTGGAGGAGGTATCCTTCCCTTGCTTGGAGTATGGATCACCATAGATATATACAGATGTCTCAAAGTATATTAGTATTAAACATTTTAATATTTATGAGCCTAGAGCTTCATGAAAGTCTAACAAATCTTATTGATCTTTATGAAGGGCTTTCTCTCAATCTCACTACCTCACAGGCTATCTAGGAAGAACACAGGAGAAAGCCTTCTGCCGGTGGGAGTCCCAGCTGTGGGACTCCCACTGACAGAGGCTCATGTTACCCTTCCTGTGCTCTCTATTAGCTGGCAGACAAATATCTTTTTATTAAATGAACCTTCACCTTTTAATTGGTGGCAGAAGCATCTTTTAATGGAATGTGCTATATTTTTGCTATGCACTGAATGCATTTTTACTGATTTAATAACTGGGGCGAGTTACAGGGAGAGATTCACTCCCTTGTTCAAGGAGCTCCACTGGCTGCCGTTTATTTTCCGGTCCCAATTCAAGGTGCAGACCATCACCTATAAAGCCCTAAACGGTTTGGGACCCACGTACCTTCGTGACCGTATCTCCTATCATAAACTTGCCCGATCCCTTCGATCTTCAGGGGAGGCTCTCCTTTCGCCACTGCCAATATCTCAGGCCCGCCTTGTGGGAACAAGGGAGAGGGCCTTCTCTGCTGTAGCCCCCCGATTGTGGAACTCACTGCCCAGTGAAATTAGGCAAGCCCCCACACTAGCAGACTTTAAGAAAGACCTGAAAACATGGCTCTTCCGTTGTGCCTTTGGAGAGTAATCACTACATACATCCCTTTTGCTGTTCTCCTTCAATATTTGTCCTCCAGATTGCACCGCCACTTTATGACCCGGTCCTCTGTGGTTTTTACTCCTACTTCCTTTCTCACCTCGAGTTTTAATCTAGTGTTCATGTGGCCCGCCCTTGGTTTTATTGTTCTTTTGATCTTGTTTAATGTAGTGTATATTTTCTTTTATTGTGTTGTTTAATGTGCTATGATTTGTTGTTCTATTATATTTTGTTATATTGTATTGTTCTGGGCATGGCCCCATGTAAGCCGCCCCGAGTCCCCGTTGGGGAGATGGTGGCGGGGTATAAATAAAGTTTATTATTATTATTATTATTATTATTATTATTATTATTATTATTTGAATGTTTCCATTTTTAATGTAATGTTTAATTTTAATGCTTTGTATTGTACTTGTTTTAGCAGTATATTGTTTTGTTATAAGCCACCTTTCACTTCTTAAATTAACAATTGTGCATTTGATTTTTTTTCACAGATTTCTTGCTACATTCATATTTTGTATATGGTAGCTTGTAATATCAAAAGAACCCTGAGGGGAGTGGAGGTGTTTGGAATGAAAGTTGCCTCACTTTCTGCGCTCATGCACTCTCTACTTTACTCAATGCTCTCACCACTCTTTCTATTAGTGGATTTTCTCCCTCTCCATTGTCACCAGCTGACCACTGTGTACATTCTGATATTAATTTTAAAAATGTGTATGTCATTATATATATCTATAGATATAGATAGATATATACATTGTATATGAGGCACCTAGAACCATAAGAAAAGCAAACAAATTCACTGTTAATAACTCATTCTCGAATTGTCACCCTTAAAAATCAAATTGCCCCCCTGTGGGGCATGTGCCCCATTTTGGAAACCAGGGATTTAGACTGTAGCCTCTATAGTTAGTTTCTTTTTGTTAAAAATAACAACATTGAGGACCAACTATGTATTATTGAGGGCTTAAGTTCATTTGATCCCAAGTTTTATACATTAATATTGCCCTTTAGCATTTCTGCATCTATATTCCAGTAGAGTTTCAAGCTGCTGTAATAGGGGCAACATTAAAAACCACAGACCAGACTAACACAATAGTGCAAGTATTTTAAACATCTCCATGAATGCTGATGTGCGTCATTACCATAAACCCATCTTGTAAACATGCTGCACTTTTCATCCAGCACAATGCATTAAGCCAGCATGATCACATAATCTTTTTTAAGGACATTCTGTTTTTTGAGCAATTACACTGTTTTTGTTTTTGTTTTTTAAAAAAGGATTCCTTTCCCTTTCCCCCAGGAGATTCCATCTCTGCCAAAAAAAAAAATCATTAAAAATACAATGGAATGGCAACAAAAGGGGATTATATCCTATTAACATGACTACATTGTTTATAACATTAAGGCTTCTTCCTATAGTCAGCAAATGGGACAGAGACGTCACAATCTCCAGAGCACTAGGTTATCAGCATGTACATTTGTGCTGTTGCTCCCGATGTAAGAGTGAATAGGCAGTTTAGAGGCAGAGATCAAAAATCTTATGTTTGAGACTCCAGACTCCAGAATCCCCTTGGCGGCATTAACAGCACCCACAAGATATAATGCAACCAGCTACTTCTGATCCAGGTTCTTCTGCCCTTTCTCCACTCAAAAAGTCTCTGCAAAAAAAATCTGAATGAAATGGGAATATCTTAAAACTAGCATCAACTTCTGCTTTTGCCTGTCATTTGAGCTGGAGATAGACCCTTGTGATACTGGAAGAAGGGAGAAGTTACTGCTAGAGGCCTCCTTTCTGATCCTGTGATTATTTATTTATTTGCAGCATTTTTACCCCGCCTTTCTCACCCAAGGGGACTCAAGGTGGCTTACAATAAATAGGCAAAAATTCAATGCCCGAAAACAATACACTAAAACAGGGGTCCTCAAACTTTTTAAGTGGAGGGCCGGTTCATGGTCCCTCAGACTATTGAGGGGCCAAATTATCATTTGGAAAAAAAATACAAGCAAATTCCTATGCACACTGCACATGTCTTATTTCTTATGTCATATGTCTTATTTCTAGTGCAAAAACTCCCAACAACAATGAAAGAACAATACAATATTTAAAAATAAAAACAATTTTAACCACCATAAACTTATCAGGATTTCAATGGGAAGTGTGGGTCTGCTTCTGGCCAATGAGATAATCAATTAATTAGGATTGTTGTTGTTATAATATAATAATAATAAAACTTTATTTATATATTGCCCTATCTCCTCAAGGGACTCAGAGCGGTTTCCAGCGTACCAGGAAATATACAGTCAGCTTAAAACATACAATTAAAACATTATACACATATCCAAGAATACTTAAAACCGATAATCATAAAACACATAACTCAAATCAAAACCTAATGATAGGGCTCCATCAATAAAACCGGAAACAGTGGCCAGGATTTAACATTGGAGCAGCCATCTGTAATGTGCTAGATGTGCCAGGTATTCCAATACAGTGTGGGCAGGGATTGATAAAGTGCTAAGCAGAGGTATAGCTAGAGAGTCTAAGGAGGTCTATTCAAAGATCTGTTTAAACCACCAGGTTTTCAGCTCCTTACGAAATGAAAGTAAGGTGGGAGTTTGCCTAATCTCTCTAGGAAGGGCATTCCAGAGCCGGGGAGTCACCATCGAGAAGGCCCTCGTTCCCACCAACCGTGCCTGAGCCGGTGGCAGGAGCGAAAGGAGGGCCTCCGGAGGATCTTAAAGCATGTGCCGGTTAGTAGGGAGAGATGCGATCACGGAGATAGGTTGGGCCCGAGCCAAATAGGGCTTTATAGGTCATGACCTACAGCTTGAATTGGGACCGGCATGGGAGCTGTTGCTGTGTGCCTTCGAGTCATTTCAGACTTTCGATAAGCCTAAGTCTAAAACTGAGGGTGGGGGCCAGGTAAATGACCTTGGAGGGCCGCATCTGGCCCCCAGGCCTTAGTTTGGGGACCCCTGCACTAAAACAACAGTTCATATAAAATGAATAACATTACAGAATAAAAACACATTATACAAAATTTAAGACATATCTAAGTTAAAATCCATTCATCCAAAATCCTCATATGTAAATCTTAGTCCAGACCATGTGAAATTGTTGTTCTCATTCATTAAATGTTTGCATGCACAACCATGTCTTTAAGCCTTTTCTAAAGCCCAGGAGATTTGGAATCTGCCGAATGTTGCTGGGGAGGGTGTTCCACAGCCAAGGAGCCACAACTGAGAAGGCCCTGTCTCTCGTTCCCACTAGCCGTGCCTGCGAGGCTGGTGGGACTGAGAGCAGGGCCTCCCCAGATGATTTAAGAGCTCTAGAAGGTTCATAGGAGGAGATAGGTAAGATGGGCCAGAACCATTTAGGGCTTTGTAAATCAAAAACAGCAGTTTGAAATGGGCTTGGTAGCACATCGGCAACCAGTGGAGCTGGCTTAACAAGGGAGTAGTGCGTTCCTTGTATGCTGCTCCAGTTATTAATCTGGCTGCTGCCCGTTGTACTAGTTGGAGCTTCCGGGCCGTCTCCTCGACCTTTCCTGCATTAGTCACACTTCTCTTGGTTACTTGACATTACCTCAGGGCTCCTCTCATCCCAAATTGACCTCAAACGAATCTGTAGCACTTTATCTATATTTTGAGTTTACAACCTATGATGTGCACTTTGCTAATCTACTATTACAACCTCACTGTTTTTAAATTCTATGTTTTTAATAAGTGTGTTTTTATTCTTTTTGGTTAATGTGCAAATTTTACAATTGGTGCATGTTATTGTTTATTGATGTATTGTATATTGTTATTGTTTTGTATTTGATATTTCTGTGAGCCGCCCCGAGTCTTCTCCGGGGGAGATGGTGGTGGGATACAAATAAACTTTTTTATTATTATTATTATTATTATTATTATTATTATTATTATTATTCAAAGACAGCCCCACGTAGAGTGCGTTGCAGTAGTCCAAACGGGATGTAACCAGAGTGCGGACCACCGTGGCCAAGTCAGACTTCCCAAGGTACAGACGCAGCTGGCACACAAGTCTTAGTTGTGCGAATGCTCCCCTGGCCATCGCTGAAACCTGGGGTTCCAGGCTCAGCGATGAGTCCAGGAGAACACCCAGACTGCAAACCTGTGTCTTCAGGGGGAGTGCGACCCCATCCAACACAGGCTGTAACCCTATGCCCTGATTGGCCTTGCGACTGACCAGGAGGACCTCTGTCTTGTCTGGATTCAATTTCAATTTGTTCGCCCTCGTCCAGTCCGACACAGCGGTCAAGCACTGGTTCAGGACCTGAACAGACCTGACAGGTGGGAAGGAGTGACAGAGCTAGACATCATCTGCATACAGATGACACTGCACCCCAAAACTCCATATGATCTCTCCCATCGGCTTCATGTATACGCCGAACAACATGGGGAACAGTACTGACCCCTGCGGGACCCCTCAAGACAATGGTTGTAGGGCCAAGCAGGTGTCCCCCAATGACACCATCCGGGACCAACCCTCCAGGAATGAGTGAAGCCACTGCAAAGCAGTACCTCCAAGACCCACCCCGCGAGGCGTCCCAGAAGGATACTGTGGTCAACGGTATCAAAGACCGCTGAGAGGTCCAGCAGAACCAGCAGGGTCACACTCTCCCTGTCCAGCTCCTGGCGTAGATCATCTACCAAGGCGGCCAAGGCTGTCTCGGTACCATGCCCCGGCCTAAAGCCAGACAGCACCGGCTCTAGATAATCTATGTCTACCAAGAATGCCTGGAGTTGCGCGGCCACCACACGTTCAATGACCTTGCCCAAAAAGGGGAGATTGGAAATAGGCCAATAGCTGTCCAATTGAGTGGGGTCCAGTGATGGCTTTTTCAACAGCGGTTTGATCACAGCCATTTTCAGGCTCGCTGGAAATTTGCCTTCCCGAAGGGAAGCATTCACCACCACCTTCACCCACTTGGCCAAACCCCCTCTGGCTTCCTTCACCAGCCAGGATGTGCAGGGGTCTAGGATGCATGTGGTAACCCTCACCTCTCCAAGCACCTTGTCCACATCCTTGGGCTGCACCAATTGAAAGGAATCCATTAAAATAGGACAAGCAGGTGCTCGGGTTACATCCTCGGAGACTGCCATTAATATGGTGTCAAAGCCAGAGCAGATCAAAGTGACTTTGTCCGCAAAGAACCGAGCAAATTCTTTGCAGTGGGCTGCCGAGTTGTCAGGGATCCTGCCCTGAGAGGCGGAGTATAACAAATCTCTGACAACTTGAAACAGCTCTGCTGTACGGTTCTTTGCGGTGGTGGTCGGTCCATGGCAAAGGAACAATAGTGAGCTCCTCCACACCTCCTATCCCTGTCAGAAAACCAAGTCAAGTGTGTGCCCAGCTCTGTGGGCGGGGCCAGATACTAGTTGGGACAGCCCCATGGTTGCCATACTGTAGTACAGCGCGGTGGTCTCAGCATGGACATTGAAGTCCCCCAGCACTATAAGCTGCTGGGACTCCAACGCCAGGCTCAAGACCACCCCAGGTAGCTCAGGCAGGGAGACTGTAGTGCAGCGCGGTGATCGGCACACTAGCAGAATCCCCAGTCTTTCCCGGTCACCCACCCTCAGGTGGACACATTCGAACAAGATTGACTGTGGGATGGGGCACCTGGTCAGGGGGATGGACTCCTTATAGACTACTGTGACACCACCTCCCTGCCTTCCAGATCTTGGTTGGTGCTGCATGGTATAACCTGGTGGACAATTTCTGACCAATAGCTTAGAATTATCAACTCGTAGAGTAATGGTAGATTGCAAGAATAATCTAGTCCAACCCTCTGTCAAACTAGACTACACAGCAATGGTCACTCAGTCTCTAGAAACCTCCAAATAAATTGACTCTACCATCCCTTGAGGCAATCTGTTCCACTCTTAAACAGCTTTTACCATCAAGATGTTCCACCCAAACATCAGGAAGTTATTTTCTTGTGATTTGAATGCAAAGTTCATGATCTAGTCTCTGGAGCAGCCAAAAAAAAAAAGCAGCTCACTCCATCTCTTACATGAATATGAATAGCATCACCTCTTAATGCTCTCACCTACAAAGAAGACATGGCTTTAATAACTGGCCCAGTCCAAGACATTTTGCTGTCTGTCACAAACAAGTTACTCTCCATAGCAGATGTTGCCCTCTTTTACTACCACACCTGAAACAGTAAGGTAGTTTTAGGGGGCTTAGGAGAGACCATATGATATATATCGTTTTGCCCTCCAGCAGAGGACAATATTCGCTGCTTTAAGCTGTTGTCTCAGGCAGTTAGTGTTAGGGCTGGCCAGTTCAACAGCCACTTCATAAACTAAATTTGATAAGTAAAGACCTGAGCTTTTTTAAAATGTACATCTAAACATTGTAAATGTGACAGCAACAAATATATCCACATGCCTGGCCTTTTTTACAGATACATTCATCAATGAACCTAGAAAGGTTACAGATCCCCACTGAACAGACTGAAGGTTCTCTGTTTAATGTCTAAAATTATCCCATTCAAATGTCACCTATTTCTTCCCTATGTCTTCTCAACAGTCTCTAATAAATGAAGATGCATGGCATAACATAGAGTTATCATTACACACAGAGAGATGGCCATCTCACCTGTTAAACACTGGCAACCAGCAGCAGCCCCTGGCCAATTTCCTTTCTTAAAAGACTGAATGAACTTCATGTGCCATTCAACCCATCCTACATGCTCTTGACTGGGGGGGACAAAGTGCTAATCATGGGTCATCATGGGTCCATTTTCTTTCAAAAAAAATTATTTATGACCCTAAATGCCCTTTAGGAAGTGTATGGGCTTTTTTGTCATGCTTTGAGGGCACATGGGCCCTTTAGGGGCATACAGACCTTTTAAAAAACAGAGAAAGTAAATGTCTGATCACTTCCTCTTGTTCAATATGGCCTCTTCTGGCCCCAAAACCACCTATGGAGAGTTAAAAACATGATGAAAATGTGAGGGGGGGGGCATTTGAGGACAATTGCAGTGTAGCAATGCATAGTCTTCCAGGGGTCTTCCTACTATATCTTTCTGATCTCAGCTGGGTCAGAAAACCACACGACCTCATCACATTCACCCTGATTCGCCACAGATTGTGGCAAATCCGGCTGGGCCCAGAGAGGGAGTGTGGGGAACTCATTGCCCTGAGCCCCGCATCACCTACCTTGCCACTCACCCTATCCCACGGTGAGAAGCATCACGTCCCCTGTTGTTTCTGGTGAGAGCATAGAGCAGTGGTTCTCAACCTGGGGTCCCCAGATATTTTTTGGCCTTCAACTCCCAGAAATTCTAACAGCAGGTAAACTGGCTGGGATTTCTGGGAGTTTTAGGCCAAAAACATCTGGGGACTCCAGGTTGAGAACCACTGGCATAGAGCCTCCCGTGTTGCTGCTGCTGCCTCCTGCGACACTTGGACTTCAATTGAGGTATGGAGTTCCATTGGAAGTTGATCTACATCGTGTGATGGGAGCCAGTGAGCTCAAGTTACTCTGCTGAAGTCCAAGTGTCCTAGGACAGGCAATTTTGCCCATCTGATGAGGCTGCTGTACATGGAATGGAAGAGGAATGTCATTTTTTCCTTTGCCTCAGGCAGACAGAGGTTTGGGGCCAGATTTGATTCTTCTCACAAACTACTTGCCTCTTAAACTTCATAGTGACCATATGGAAACAGGCTCCCTTTCCCTTGTTACTATATTAAGAACGTGCACTCTTCTATTTTTAACAAAAAGAACAGTCAGATACCACTGCCCTGAAAATATGGTAAATGACAAGTGTTGGTAGACTGTAAAAAGCTATACATCAAAACAACAAAGCTGCTATGCATCACATTTTAATATGCCAAAATATTAACCAAATGAGATGCAAAGGCAATTAAGAAATAAATAAAAAAAAGGCTGTAACCAAGGAGACATCAGCAATATCCTTGAGTGTCAAGAAACACAATTAATTTGCAGGATGGCTTTCAAACACTTTTCATTTTCAACACTGTGATTTGTGTGTGTGTGTGTGTGTGTGTGTCTGCAAGCTGCTATCTTTTTGTGAACTCAGTGAAGTGTTTTCCTGAATTAATTAATTTAGCTGTTTGTGTGCTGATCCTGTACATTGCATTTCATGATTAGGAATGGGGGAAATCTCCTGAAATGTTTTTGGTTGGTGTTTTCAAGGAAGTTGGCTTAAGATTTGATTGTTTTATATGGGAAACAGTATCAGTTAAGTTTCTTTAAATAGAAGAGCACTTCTCAGAAATATGACCCAATTTGGGGTTGTGAAGAAGCATTTGTTTTGAACTTTGCTTTGTCATACATGTCGGATGTACTTTATTTTTCTATTACATCATTCATCTATGCAGTGGGAAAGAAAATCCATGCTCTGATCATTACCTAAACATTTTGCTCTTCTGTCAGTCTGAAAATGAAGTGAAGCGAAGGGCTGGTGGAAACCGCAACACACAAAGGTACTCAAAGTTATCGTGCTTGAACAATGTGCTCTTGTCTACATTACAGCACTGTCCTTTGAAGCCACAGTCAGATCTCAAATATGTTTTTGCAGACCATGATGCTTCTTATTTCCTTCTCAGGCCCACCTTGAAGGTTGAAATGTTTCTCATGGACGCCTCCATAAATTCACCTTTTATATCAGTTGCAACCTTCCCCCAGGACTGTTAGTGTCTGAAAATACCTATTTTTCAAAGTCAAAAACTATGAAGAGTTGGCCTATTGTGAGTTTTGTGGAGGTTTTGTGGTCAGTTTTGGCAGTTCAAAAATATGGCCATATTTTATTTATTTACTTTATTTCTACCCCACTTTAGCTCACCCCGTGGGGGTCTCAGAGCAGCTTCCAAATTTTGGGAAACATTCAGAGCCACAATTATACACAAATCAACAATACACTGCACAATTAACCACTAAAAACAAATTAACATATAAAATACAAATTAAAAACCAATTAAAACATGTAAAGCATAGCACTAATCCCGTAATGGTTATCCAGGTTGCTTCCTATGTTATGTCCATAAGAGTCTATTGCACATTAATTATTACTACTCGCTAAAGGTCTGCTTTCAGAGCCAGGATTTCACTTTTTTCCAAAAGACCAGGAGGGAGGAGGCCGATCTGATGTCAATGGGAAGGGAGTTCCACAGTCAGACCACCACCCCACCTATGAAGGGGGTGGAACTGATAGCAGGACCTCCCCGGCACATCTTAACACTCAGACTGACTCATAGAGGGAGATACGTTCGGGCAGGTAAACTGGGATGGAGCCGTTTAGGGTTTTATAGGCTAAAGCCAGTACTTTGAATTGTGCTTGGTAGCAGACTGGCAACCAGCGGAGCCGGCTGCTATTTCACAAAATATTTTTTTGACCTGAGCAGAATAGTTTTGGTCTACTTGTCTATATATATCTACAATCCAACTTTTGATAGAGCATCTTCAATAACTAGTAAAGCAAACTTGTTTATGAGTTTGCTTGTAAGTAAAGTATGCAGTTCTTGGGACTGCATCACAACTCAGTGACATGCAGCTTAATCATAACCTTGTTTACCTGAAAATAAGTCATATACTTCTAAGCAAAACTAGCCTATAAATTATGCTTACCAACTACAGCTCATTCTCCCCAAATTCTGCATTGCTTCTAAAATGTCCCCTGGCAATACTAAAGCAGCCAGGTTTTTTGTAAGTAGTACTTGAATAAGTGTTTGTAATGGCCTCTCATCTGAAAGATAAATGGCTTTCCTGTACACAGTGCATAGGTGTTCCCATGGCACTTTGGAGAGCACTGGCACTAGAAATGAAATATCTGAACAAACCGAAGAAAAGCAGTTACCAAGGGACACAATATCCAACATAATAGGTCCTGAAAGGAGGCAAATGTCAACTGCAAAGATAACTGCTTTGTAAAAAGGAGTCTAGCAGCTGACTTTGTCTGTTTGGGAGACTTTTCAGCTCTGCTTTACACATAATTTCTGCTTAACAGGCCTAAGAATGTTTTGGCCTGGGGAAGATAATTTCACATGTCCCTTTTCAAGACAATTATACAAAATTTTGTCCATGTGTAATGAAGAAGGACTGACCATGTGGAAACTCATTTGGCTTAAAAATATACTCCATCTAAAATAATGAAGTTGCTATAATGACCAGGAAGTAAATATTAAGATATGGTGTTTCCTGTTTGCTTATTTCAAAATAATGACTGTCAAAGCCTACATTTTAATACAGGTGTACTTCTGTTAACAATGCTTCTGACAAAGATGTCAATTTTTTCAGAGGTTTTTCACAGGAGGTCAGCCCAGCGCCTAGCCCCTAGTTCCTTTTTCTTGTCCTCTATCTAGCTGAAAGGTTTGGTGGGAGTGAGGGTATTTTTTGTTTATTTGTTTGGTTGAGGGTTTTTTTTTTTGCAAGTTTGTACTTGGAAGGATGGTGAAAGACTGACATTCTGTGTTGGGTTGCAGCAACATGTCTGCAGTAAACAAGGCAAAATGTTTGACCCAGGAAAGAATGGGATCTCCTGTAGGTTTTTTAATCATGTCAGAAGAGACTAGAGAACATACTGCAAGTCGCTTTTGTGATCCAGGTGTGGCGGTGGCTGTGTCTGCTTACATACAGCAAGCAAAGGTAAACAGCTGCTTCCAGAATCGCTTTCTGAGCATGTGTAAAGAGCAAAACAGAAAGAAAAGAAAGTGGATTAGTCTGCTTCACCAGCAATCTTATTACTTGTTGAAAAAGCGTAGGTTTCCCACCAAAGTGAAAATGAATAGTAGAGCAAGTTGGGGAAAAAACCAGGAAAGCATTTTAGAAGAAGCTCTCAAGTGGGCTGCAAGACTTACCTGACTTGGTTGTTGCATATCACATGTGCATAAAGTTTGTTTCAAGCAAACACTTTGCTGAAAGATGTTCCTTTTTTGTGGTGTAATAAATTATCCCTATTATTTCCATATTAGTTCTAGTTCTGGTGTGAAAGGTTCTGTTAAAGAAGTAAATCCCCAGGAACACCTCTATTTCATTAACTGAGGGATACCTGTATATAAATGAATCCAGTCTTGCTGAAATTAGAAAAAACTTATGGCCCTTCAACACAAGTCCTAAAACACAGAAGAAACTGGGATAAAAGGGGGTGATTAAATGATGTTTAACAAAAATGTGAATCAGCATTAACAGCTGAAAAACATGTATTAAAAATGTGCACTAAAACCCACAAAATTTACATGACTGTATATCCCTGCAATCAAGGAAAACATGTGACTACATTCCTATAAGCTGATATGTGCTGTTCCAGTGCATGTGTGTGTGTTAAAATCCTGAAACAGCTTATTTATTTACTATATTTATACCCCTCTCTTCTCAGCCCAAAGGAGACTCAGAGCAGCTTCCAAGAGGGCAATATTCAATGCCATACAAACAAAAACAGGTACCATATACATAAATATAAAACATTTAAAATAAAAATGTTTAATTTTTGATGAGGGTTGTAAACAAATGGAGCCACAGACACACAGATGGCTCAATGGAAGCAGAATTGGGAAGCAACTACAATGGGAACTCTCTGCAACCATTCATTTGTTCTGATGTTTATGAAATTAAATAGAGCTTGAATATACAACAGGGTGAGGAGAAATAATAAGAAATCCACTTATGTGCACATTTAGTTATCTGAATTAATGTATATGAGGTCCAGCGCATCTCGGAGAGTCAATTTTTAAAAATTAAACTTCCACTGGATGCCCCTGGTCCATTTTTCGGATTTCTAAAATCTACTACAAATGAAGGTGTCAGGACACCGGGGGAGCATTTACCGAACTGACAGCTTCATGTTTGGAGTTACTGTAGGTCTCACAATTTTTGCCCCACTTCTTTGACCTAGATTATGATGCTGTCTGAAAGCTCCCCTAGTCTATCCGACCAGGTCATCACTCATTCCTTTTCTCTTCCCTTCTGCCTACTCTCATCTCTAATCCAGTTATTGCTAATAAGGTGAATATGGACAATTAACTATTCAAGGGATCTTTACAGATATTTGTTTGAGTCTTTGTCCTCACTACTTCAATTATGCAAAGTTAACATTTCTCATTCTGGCTAAGATAATAAAAGCAGATGTCCCGGGCAGAATAAGAATAACAAAAATTCAGAAGGTCAGGCAGGTGTAAAACTAAACCATATGGCAGCTCTAATTTATTTTGCTGTTTCTAGCATGCATTAAGTGGATCTGACACATTTTTCTTTTCCTTTTTACTGCTCAAAATTATCTGAAATGATGCATACAAGAAAGCACATTGTTGTTCATTTAGTGCTCTGGCACCACATACATCTATATTGATTTCTAATATACCCCCTGCAGCAAAATTATTAGATACATAGGAAAATATAGATCAATGGGATTAGAGCAGAATATTTGGTTGTAATTGCTGGATCTAATCACAAGGTTGTTATATGTAAGGTGAGCCTGTATCTAAAAGCATTTATACCTGTCCCAGCATGTCTGCATGCTGCCACTATTTATGTGGGCAATAGGTAACAATTTAGCAAGTCCTAAAGATTAGTCAGTCCCAATGGTCACACTAACTAGAAGGTTCTGGAAATTAAATTTATTTTAAGGTGACAAGACTGTAATTTGGTAATGTTCCCTGCCATATCTTTCTTTTATTTCAAAATATTAAATGTATAAAAACAGGAATAGGAAAAAAAGACCCTGATAACATTACTTCTCACAATAGTATAACCAGAAATTTGGAGACAGCTCAATACAGGAATTTAACTAGAAGACAAATCTCAATTGTAGCAGGACAATGGCTTTGACTTATCACATGGCGTTACTTTCCTGATGGGGAAACAATTTGGAAAGTATTTCTTTTACAAACATAAATGTGACCTCCTTTTATAAAAGAAATTCCTTCCAATGATATCCCACTGCGAGATCAGTGGGAAAGAAGCAACATCATGCAATAAGTCCAAGATTTATTGCACAGACACTGTTGTTGTGATTTGCTTGTTTTGTGTGAAAACTCCATAATTTCTAGGCTTGTCAACTGACCAGCAAAAATTGCAGCATGATCTGGAGCAACAAGCATGTAGTAAATGTTATCAAAGCCAATTTGATGTAGTAGTTTAAATGCTAGATCAGGATTCTAGGAGAGCAGGGTTTAAATCCCCACTTGACCAAGGGGCACCACTGGCAAGTCACACTTTTTCAGCCACAGAGAAAGACAATGGTAAATCTCTTCTGCACAAAACCTAATAAAAGTTTCATCATAAGATTGCCATAAGTTGGCAACAGCTTGAAAGCATAAAACAACAATAACATGTTATCTTTTCCCAGTGTTTGCACACCAAGGTAAAACTGCAGGAAGGGACTGGTCATAGTTTCAAATATGATAGTCCTATAGTAGATGTATTAGAAATCTGTATCACATTCCAGTTTTACCAATGAAAATTGTGCTGTCGCACGTTGGGCGTGTAAGAATGACTGTTTACAGGACATGCTTTCTGTATGCCCAAGGGGATGCCGGGGTGCCTTAGCTGAATGGTCCCTTAGATTTCCCAACACAAAGTTCTATTGAGGGTCAAAATAAGTTCAACAAAGTTCTTTAGTTGGGCTTAAATCTTCAAACAAATGCTTTAAAACCTTGAAAAATCGGTAGCTTTCTCAATCTGCTATCAAGGGCAGGCAACTGTTGATAAACTGTTTCTTTTTACCTTTGTGAAATCTTCTGACCCCTCCCTGAGCAATCTTTCTCTACCTTGCTGGCGTGAGGCCCCTACTCCCGGCTCCAAGCTGCGTTATGGATAGCCTGAGTGGTCCCTTACCAGGCAAGGTTGCTGTAGATTCTGTCAAACTGGAAGGTGTCCTTTTGATTTACTCCACGAAGGCTGTGGAAACTGTGCTGATGTCCCAGCAAGGGCTGGCTGTGTTCCCCAGCAAAGCTGTGGGACTGTCCTTTTCTCCCCCAGCAAAGCTGTAAGAAGTGAAGCTTTTTGCAGGTGAGAAAGAGAATCCCACACGTCCTGCTATTAGGCTTCCAACAGTGAGACTGGGCAAAATTCCCCCTTTCCCTCCAAAACCCTGGGAAAAGAGGCGGGTCTAAAGATTCCTGTCAATGATTGCCAAGTTGTTAGCCCTATAATTGCAATCTGAGAGAAGCTACCTTACAAACTAGTAGTGCAAGAAAAGGCTTAAATCTCCTGGCACTACTGTGCCAGCACAAAAATGGTTAGCAAGGAGGCTTATTTATTTATTTATTTACAGTATTTATATTCTGCCCTTCTCACCCTGAAGGGGACTCAGGGCGGATCACATTACACATATAAGGCAAACATTCAATGCCTTAACATAGAACAAAGACAGAGAGAAACGCAGCTCTGAGCTGGCCTCGAACTCATGACCTCTTGGTCAGAGTGATTTGTTGCAGCTGGCTGCAGCTGACTGCTTATCAGCCTGCGCCACAACCCGGGCTTTCACTTATATAACAAGCAAGAGACATACCTCCCAATGGTGATGTCTTCCCAATAAACAATGTGACTGACCCTACATTAAGCCAGGAAAATTTGACCCAGAGCCTTAAATGCCACAACGTCAAATACAATTTCCAGTTCCTAGACATCAGCCCTGCTGTTTACAAGAAAAAGGATAGTGTTAGCCGATATATGTAGATGCTCAGCAATGGGAACAGCTACATGGATGGCACAAAATACCAATTCAGAGCTCATCCTATCACTGCAGCTGTATGTTAGCTGGCTAAGACATCAGCTCCTATAAGCCTGTGTCAAATCAAATGCTGATACTGCATCCTTGCCATCACTTCCCCAGTTATAAGGTCCTTAGCCCCAAAGGCTAAATGTAATTGCAGCACATCAGTATTTTCCTTCAAACAAATGGAAATTGCAAACATGAGAAGACTGTAGTCTTCACATTTAGAAACTGACAACATTTAACTAGAAATGCAGTATGTATGCAATTATCCCTGGCATGCTGTTAATATTTTCAAAACACTGAAATTCTGTACTCGCCCAACTGCATCTGCGTGATTTTCTACATATTGCTTAATTATGTAATGAGCAGAAACACAGAAATGAGTAATTTTCACCTGCTGTAAAATTATAACAAGGAAACCGACAATCTGTTTTGTGAAGTCATTTAGCACAGAGCTGATAAAGCTAAAGACTTCATTATTGCCAAATTCATTCAAAACAGAATTATTGAAAACTGCAGATGACTGGCTGAGCCCTGTTATTTGAAGGACACAGGAAGCAACAGTGGGCTTATGAATGCAACTCCTGGAAAATAGTGGGGAACTGGGAGTCATCATCATCATCATCATCATCATTTAATAACTTATTAATCGCCCTCCATCCACGATGCTCTAGGCGATTTACAAGATAAAATTGTAAAGGATAAAAATACATACATAAAAATATTAATAAAATTAACATAGATTAAAAGCTCTAGTAAAGAGCCAGGTCTTGAGTGCGAGGGTAAAAGGCCCTAACTCAGGCATGGCTCTCATATAGGGCGGCAAGGCATTCCATAAGGCAGGGGCAGAAATAGAGAAAGCTCTGCGCCTGGTCCTTTCCAAGTGCACTTCTCTAGGACCCGGTACATAAAGCAAGTCTCGTTGGGATGGTCGTTGCGACCTCCGATGATGGGAGAAGGAGAGACGGTCCCTAAGGTACGATGGGCCCTGGCCGTAAAGAGTTTTAAAGGTCAGAACTAGCATCTTATATAGACCACGGTAGTCAGTTGGAAGCCAATGCAGATGCTGCAGCACTGGTGTTATGTGGCATTTCATGGGTGTTCTTGTGAGTAGCCTGGCTGCCGCATTCTGAACAATACGGAGCTTTCGGGTTGTGGACATCGGAAGGCCAACATACAGGGCGTTGCAATAGTCCAGCCTAGACGTGACCGTGGCATGGATGACTGTTGCCAGCGCCTCATCAGATAGAAAGGGTGCCAGTTGCCTCGCTTGTCGTAGGTGGAAAAAGGCCTGTTTGCTGGCAGCAGCGACTTGAGCTTCCATTGTCAGCTGCGAATCTAAAATGACACCCAGGCTCTTAACGGTAGGCGAAGGAGATAGGGCAACACCATCGAAGGTGGGTAGCAAGTGGGTCAGACCGGTCGAGTGGCCATGCCAGAGAATCTCGGTCTTCGCCGGGTTCACCTTCAGTCTGCTAGCACGTAGCCAGTTCGACAGACCCTCCAGACATAAGGTGAAATTGTCTGGTATTGACGTTGCTCCAGGCTCCAAGCGCAGAAGGAGTTGGGTGTCGTCTGCATATTGATAGCAGTCTGGGCCAAAACTCCGAGCCAAACTAGCAAGGGGTCTAACGTAGATATTGAAGAGAAGAGTCCCAGGCATTATTCTGTAAGGGGCAAGTGCTAAGGCACTAAAGACAAATAAGCTCCCAAAACTGAAACTGAAACATAAACCATACTGTATAACAATAAGCAAAGGTTATTGCAGTAACAGGAGAACATTCATTAAACACTTTTTAAAAACCATCCAAAGGATTACAAACATAAGTGGAAACCTTTCAGATCTGTGTTATCAGACAAGTGGTTACAAACATCAAGAGCAGAGGAACATGAAAGACCGGAAAAACCTGACTTGTAAGTCTGCAGATGTGGTTCAGCCTGATGATGAAGAAAGGGGATTTGGGAATGTGGACGTTTCTGATGATGAAGAAAGGGGATATGGGAATGTGGACATTTCTGAAATGCAGTATGTTCCTGGGAATGTTGATGTTTCTGAAGTGCAGGTGGATTTGGAAAGTGTTGATAGTTTATTAAAACAGAGGTCTGTGGATACCTCTGAGTCTAGCAGAGATGCTGCCAAAGTGTGTGACCTTTCACTTGAATCTGAGAATTGTCAACAGAATGTAGATGGGAACGAAGGGGATGAATTTGTGTTAGATAGGGATTCCAGATTGAAATTAAAATAGGACTCAGATGCTCCGTGAGAATCGGAGCCCAGCATGATGGGGTTAGAGTTCAAAGAAACATGTTTTTCAGTTGCAAAGAGGTTTTGAAGTAGATGTTTGGGGAAGAGACTATAGTCAGAGCAACCTCGCTTTTGGAGAATCAAGTCTTGCCTTGTTCAAGCCTTGAATCTGTGTTTGGATTACTTTTGAAGCTCATGTATTCATGCTACCTTGGATTTATTTTGCTGTTTTGGATTTTGGACTAATATCTATGAATTTCTTGAACTGTGTTTAAGGATTGCACTTGCAATTGGTTTTTACTTATTTTTCTGCCTTTTAATAAGTTTTGCTATCTTTCTTCAATAAACTGAAAAGACCCAAGCCTGCTGTGGTGGAGTTTGTGTGTTGGAGCAAGATGAACCAACGCCGAGGTGCGACAGCAGATAGATAGATAGATAGATATCACCATCACTGTGCATGCCATTTACAAGTAAAATAACAACAACAACAGCAACAACAACAGTTTATTTTTAATGTGCCCCTCTCCCCAAAGGGACTCAGGGCAGCTTTCAACCATCAAACATGTGATCATTTTTAGATATGTAATGTTTTTATATGGTTATATGGATGTGAGGCATTGAATTTTTGCCATGTATTATGCTGTACACCACTTTGAGTCCCCCAGGGGTGACAAAAGTGATCTATAAATGAATTACTTAAATAAATAAACTCCAATACAGTATGCACTAAGGTGTACTGGTGTAGTGGTTTGAGAGCTGAGCTATGATTCTGGACACTAGCGTTTGAATCCCAGCTCTGCCATGAATATACACAGGGTAACCTTGAGCAAGTCACATTCTCTTAGTCTCAGGAGAATACAGTGGCAAACTCTCTTTGAACAAATATTGCCTAGAAAACTCCAATATGGCCCAATGATGATTCCCCGTAGGCAAAACAACTACTGTTGGCACCATGCTAGGAATACAGGCATGCTGGAAATGTGTTCAGCAGGCCACTCAGTACAGTGCACTTGCTCCCAGGTAAATTAGTACAGGACCACCAAAAGTAAATAACAAAGCAATCAGAAAATAACCATGACAATAGACAAGAATGTGAGAGCAACTGTTGGGTAGCATCAGATTAAGATTTCATATAAGTACTGTAATAGTCCATTTGAATAATAACTATCCAAGTCTAGCAGAATGGCTTGCCATCTACCTTTGAGTCAAAATCATGCCACATAGCCCAAAGTTGCCATGCAGTAAAATGCCAAAGGGGCCACCTAGTACTGGTACTGCTAACAATTATTTATTTATTTATTTATTTATTTATTTTAGTGAATTTGTATCCCTTCCTTCTCACCCCCAGACTGTGGGATGCCCTCCCTACAGGAAGTTCACCTGGCACGAATGTTGCTTCCTTTAAGGTGCTGGATAAAACTATGTTATCTGTCCCAAATTTTCCATATAATAGGACAATCAAAATCACTACAAACTGATACAGCCAGTTTGTAATAATTTTTTGGCGGTTCTATTGTGTCACTCATATTATTGTGGTCTTATGTTTTAAGATTGTTACATGTACGCCATGTTGGAGCCTTCCTAAATATGAATCTAAAAGTTTATCACCTCATGATGTCATCCCAAACCCATCACAAATCAATCTTCAAGGCATGTTAAAGTTCTAGTAAATGAAAAGAGTATTTTCCCATCTTAAAGCTTCTGAATGTGCGTTCAAAGAGCTTTAGAAAGCAGTTTCTGCCACATAATAACATGAATCTGCTTCTGAAATGAATTTGTGGGCCTGCAACATATAATGTGGGTGTGTTGTAGGTTGGCCTTCCCTTAGTTACAAAACAAAAATTGAACTGTTTCTCAAATAATCCTCATCGTCTTTTTTTTTTTAATTACAAATCCTTGTGATTTGGTTGACATATCAAAAACTCTTTAATATGCAGTTCAACAATTAACTTTCTGGAACTTCCAACTCATGTTCATCATAATGATGAAGCAAGTGTAAGTATGTAAGAATGAGATTTTTACCACCACCACCACCACTATGTTTTGAGTTGTCCTCAGAAAACAAGAAAAGCCCCAATGATTTCATTTAAACAAAAAACACAAACCAAACACTAGAAAAAGATTTTGCAGGCAGTTTCTAGAGCAGCTTACAAAATAACCCCTATAACATATATTCCAACCCAAGTGCTCTCCACAAGTACAACCCAAGTGTTGTACTTCAGCTCACGTGAGCTCCATGAATAATGGTCAGGTTGCATGAGTAATATTATAGTTCAAAATGGGCATGGAAATCTACCCGGCAAGGATGAATTAGCTACGGAAGTATTGGCAGCGGTTTTTCCTGGGAAACATCTTGAGGTCAAAATGACCACTCAGATGCAAGTATGAGTCTTCATATATCTGCTTCAAAATTCTGTTAGAATTTTGAAGCTGATAAAGGACACTTCATCCAAACAACACTGTAACTGGCATCATCTTATTTTACAAAGACAGATGGTTGCCAACCAAAATGTCTTGTAAACGTCATAGGAAGGGAAAGAGATGGTCAGGCCTTGCAAAACGTGCATAGGTTGTGCTATTGTGACAGAGACTTTGACAGCTCAACTACCAGAGCCTGCTAATTGGAAGACTTTAAATGTCATGTGGAAGGCAGACATATATGGTATTTCTAAAATGTTAACCTTTTATTCAAATTGGATATCTAGCTGCACTTTAACATAGATGATGGTTTAGATATGAAGAGTGAAAATTCAATGCAATTCAGGGAGCCACAGACATTAAAATGCATAGATCCAGTCCAACCCCCTGCCAAGAAGCAGGAAATCACATTCAAAGCACCCCTGATAGATGGCCATCCAGCCTCTGCTTAAAAGCCTCCAAAGAAGGAGCCTCCACCACAGTCCGGGGCAGAGAACTGCACTGTCGAACAGCTCCTACAGTCAGGAAGTTCTTCCTAATGTTCAAATGGAATCTCCTGTTCTGTAGTTTAAAGCCATTGTTGCAAAATGAGTCAAAAAGTATGGAATGCCATTTCTCCCCCACCCCCATATATACAATAAAACAGTTCTAAATCACACTAAATTGTGCTTTTCCTGTCTTTTCCTTAGCTATCTGAAATTTGCTATTTACTTTTATAGTGAAAGCTGGTTACTGTGTTTTATTAATAATAAATAATAATAAAACTTTATTTATATCTCCCCAAGAGGACTCAGGGCAGTTTCCGACATATGGAAAATATTCAATTGCCAATAGAAGGCCATACAACAAGACAGACATCATAAACAAAACATACAATCCTGCTAAAAACCAAAAAATTAAAATCCAGTTTTAGTCTATTCCATTAGATGGGTTCAAAGTACCAATGGCCAGAATTTTAGAGTGGCCATGGCCAGCTATGAAGGGCGATACAAAGGCTGAGGCGACAGAGTATCTTAGGGCTGGGGAAGTGGATAAAGTGCAGAGCATGGTCCTGATTGGCTACCAATGGCGAGGGGCCTAGGGACTAATCATGCTCAGAAGCCTGCGGAAACCACCAGGTTTTCTGGTCCGTACGGGAAGAGGACAGTGTGGGGGCCTGCCTGATCTCTGTGGGGAGGGTGTTCCAAAGTCGGGGGCCACCAACAAGAAGGCCCTCTTCCTCATCCCCACCAACCGCACTTGTGACGGGGGTTTATTATGCCAGATTGTCACAGATATCTCCTTTAATTCTTACCAAAATCAAAAATTTGTGAGGCTCTGTGCATTACCTCCTTGAAAAAAGCCCAGGAGGGCCAGTTTTGAAAGATACTGGTTTAAAATTTTATCTTATTTATATTCTTAACTAAGAATTTTATTGAAGGACTACACAAGTGCATGCATAGAAGGTTATGGGGGAATTCAAACAATGTTTTCCATTTGTAACCTTCTCATATTTCTACAACTCTTCTACTTTCAGCAGGAAAAAAATCAATTAAAGAGAAAAGAATGAAATTGCTACACAGTGCCTTTAAATTAGAGACATTGAGGGCACTTCCAGACAGCACCCAAATCCGTGCCCAAAACCAGGGCTTTCCCGGGGGGGGGGGGGGGGAGGGGCTAGATGCCCAGATACCCAGAAGTCTGGGCATCCTTCCAAACTAGCCTTTTAAAAATACTTACCAGGCCTCCATTAAGCTCCTGCAGCACTCTGATTTTGCCCCCGCCTCCTGGCATGTCATTTCTACATGCCAGGAGGACTGGTGGAGCAGCTAAATGGTGGCCTGATAAGTTTTTTAAAAAATTAAGGGTAATTTGGGGAGGCTTTGAGGAAGGGGTGGATGCCATCTCACACCTTTGGGCTTCAGGAGCCCAAAAGTGCGAGATTGCTTTGGAGACTGACACCCAGACAGTCCCAGGACTATCCAGGGGTCAGTCTCCACAGGCCCAATACCCCATTGTATCCTGTCTTTCAGGAAGGCCCAGGTCTAATTGGGTATTGATTCAGAATAACTGCAATTATTCCAAATACATTTGGTTTTTTTTTGTTGTTTTTTTTTTTGGCGTCGTTGTCTGGACGCCTCTGGTAAAAGCCCGACAGGCCTTGCATTTTAGGGCCTCTCTGGAAGGGCCCTGAGAGCTCAGAACCATTCCAGAATTGCCCTGTTAGAGGTTAGCTCCTATTTCTGAGCAGGAGATGAAGATGAGGACCCCTTGAGATAATCTGAGCTGCTGCTACAACCCACTGCTTTTAACGCCCCCCCCTCCCATTTTCCCCAATGGGAAGCTACGGAGGGCCCAACTTGGACTTTTCCCACCTCAAACTCTGCAGAGACTGTTTGCGCCCCTTCCTTGCGAGATAGGACTCCTCATATAGAGCTAGAACATAAAAGAGTGTGGAAGAAGGGGAGTCTTTAAAAGGGAAAGCTTTTTTCCCATGCAAGCAATACTTATTGGCAACAGGTATTTTTTTTACACAAAGAGCTTTTTTTCTTCAGGCAAATTTGAGAGTAACTGTAAAGTTACAAAAATAGTCTAAATCATATTCGGCTCAGGCTAAAAAAGGAAACAGAATTCCGTAATGTGAACTAGCTAAAACATCCCTATGCTACTCACAATAACAGATGTATGTTTGTAGGTCTTTGATGTTCAAGCAGAAAACTGGAGTCTAGACTGCATTTCTTACCTAAACCAGCCTTCCATAGGTAAGGCCATAATCTCTTGGTTCTGTCTGCCCCATCTCAAATGTCCTTTGAGGTTTTTATAGCTATTCCTCAGACAGCTATCGAAACCTTGACAACTGGTCAGGTTCATTGGGCTATGGTCTCTCATATTTACTGATGCTTTTCTGTGATTCTGACCCCAATACATGTAATTTTAAACCAAATACCTAATTAATCCCTTGTTTACATGGAGGAGAATATACCCCTCAACTGTGTTGCATGGAAATGAGGAAATGCCCATTATCCCATGCCCCTATAGCTGAGAAGCCACCATCTCTCTCAGTAGTGCATGCAAGAATGATATAAGAGATGCCAGGCAATGGGTTCTGCTAATTCTATTTATCACAATATTTGTGTAACTTCTGACCATGCAAACCATTTCCCCCATCAATTAAGGGATAAAACATTATTTGACATCAAGAAGAGTTACAATGGCCATAACTCACCAAGAACAACAACATGTCCCCCAGCAAGAAAATTAGAGAGATGTTTTAACAACCAGATGTAAACAAACTTATGCATTGTTTAGGTTGAGAGCATTATCCTTACTGTAGTTTAAAAGATTCCATTTAGCTTGGTCCTTTCCCTCAGAAACAAAATGTTGCACTGCAGATTAGTTTCCATTCAGTTAACTCAGCAGGAAGGACAGGAGAGCAAGGGAAAGAATTTAGCCTTTCCCAATGGGCTCAGGCAAGGGTAAACTGTGGCATACTTCCTAGATTTGGCACATTGCTGTGCAGTGTGAATCCAAATTGCTCCTTGAAATAAGCAATCAACTTGTAAAAAGCAGGGAAGACAAAATCTACCTTGATATTATCTGGTCACATGTGTCTCAGTTTTCATTTGTAAAATGTTGAGCTGTATGCACCTTTCACATTTTGGCTGTGAAGTTATGGGATAGGGGAGGGATTAACAAAATATAAAAGAAGGAATATTACACGGTTCAGGTGTCAATTCAGGGTGAGAGTTTTTTTGAATTTAAAAAAATACTTTCAAACTGTGAATATGGGCTAATCGTACAAGTTAACTGTGCACTGAAGTCAGTTAAAGCACCCAATCAGCTGGGTATCAGCTTCAGTTAAAAGGACACTTTCCCCACATTTATTCAGTTTGCTGCCCACTGCCCTTTTCTCAGATGTTCAAAGTTGTAAAAACCATTCTCAATCACATTACAGCCCCATCCGGTGACAGACCATGTATCTACTTTCACACAGAAATAGACCATAATATATTAAGCTGACCCAGAAAATATTACTAACAAAGACTCCTTGATCATTGTCAGTGCATAATTAAAGCCATTTTGAGAATCATAGTGGAGATGGAGCAAACAAATGATTGGAAATACTTCTAGGAGAAAACTCTGAAAGCTTAAATACAATACATAAGATCTCTAGTGGTAAAGGTGTGCCCCTATTTAACAATGTGATTTTAAGACTATGCTTCATGTGCATTACCTGGAAGTAAATGCTGCAGAACACAGTAGGATGTCTTATTACCTAAACACATATAAGATTGTGTGATAAGCAAAGTATAAATTTTAAAATTATGGAGCTTGTTATGACAAGGGCCCAAGTGAAAAGTGGAGAAACTATTAATATTGTAAACGCCCACCTCTAAAACCATGCACATCACAAACACTTTTCCTATTAATATCCTGGGCCCATCACTCTGTTTCCCACCTCCCCACCACGTGGCACAGTGGATTAAATCCTTGTGTCGGCAGGACTGATGGCTTGAAGGTTGAGTTGCTCACCTGAAGGTTGCCGGTTTGAATCCAATCTGGGAAGAGTGTGGATGATCTCCCTCTATCAGCTCCAGCTGCATGCGGGGACATGAGAGAAGCCTCCCACAAGGATAGTAAAAACATCCAAAAACATCCTGGCATCCCCTGGGCAACGTCCTTGCAGACAGCCACTTCTCTCACACCAGAAGCAACTTGCAGTTTCTCAAGTCGCTCCTGACACACACAAAAAACTCCTCAGCCAGATTTTAAACTTCTTTCCCCATGATCCGCCTCTTCTCCTCTCCTTCTGTCATCAGGTTTTAAATCCTTTTGGTGGAAAGGGGGTTTAAAATCTAACAGCAGCAGGAGAGGGAAGGGGGATGGATATTTAGAGAAGGGCTTTGAAATCTGGTAGCAGAGAGGGAGAGCCAGTGAAGTGGACCATTGGGAAAGTAGATTAAAGTCTGGCAGAAGAAGGAGAGATTTTTCATGGTGGGGTTGGTAAGTGGAGTGAGGGGTTGGGTCTTAGAATCATAGAATCATAGAATCATAGAATAGTAGAGTTGGAAGAGACCACATGGGCCATCTAGTCCAACCCCCTGCTAAGAAGCAGGAAATCGCATTCAAAGCACACCCGACAGATGGCCATCCAGCTTCTGCTTAAAAGCCTCCAAGGAAGGAGCCTCCACCACGGCCCCGGGGAGAGAGTTCCACTGTCGAACAGCTCTCACAGTGAGGAAGTTCTTCCTGATGTTCAGGTGGAATCTCCTTTCCTGTAGTTTGAAGCCATTGTTCCGTGTCCTAGTCTGCAGGGCAGCAGAAAACAAGCTTGCTCCCTCTTCCCTATGACTTCCCTTCACATATTTGTACATGGCTATCATGTCTCCTCTCAGCCTTCTCTTCTGCAGGCTAAACATGCCCAGCTCTTTAAGCCGCTCCTCATAGGGCTTGTTCTCCAGACCCTTAATCATTTTAGTCGCCCTCCTCTGGACGCTTTCCAGCTTGTCAACATCTCCCTTCAACTGTGGTGCCCAAAATTGGACACAGTATTCCAGGTGTGGTCTGACCAAGGCAGAATAGAGGGGGAGCATAACTTCCCTGGATCTAGACGCTATTCCCCTATTGATGCAGGCCAGAATCCCATTGGCTTTTTTAGCAGCCGCATCACATTGTTGGCTCATGTTTAACTTGTTGTCCACGAGGACTCCAAGGTCTTTTTCGCACACACTGCTGTCAAGCCAGGCGTCCCCCATTCTGTATCTTTGATTTCCATTTTTTCTGCCGAAGTGAAGTATCTTGCATATGTCCCTGTTGAACTTCATTTTGTTAGTTTTGGCCCATCTCTCTAGTCTGTCAAGATCGTTTTGAATTCTGCTCCTGTCTTCTGGAGTGTTAGCTATCCCTCCCAGTTTTGTGTCGTCTGCAAACTTGATGATCGTGCAGGACATGGAAAGACAGGTGGAGTGCCAGTAGAAAGTAGAGCAAGAAAGTGGAGCTAGATAAGCAGCAGCTACAAACTCATGAATAATCAAATCTGCAAAAGAAAAACATATGAAAGTGGGGGAAGGCTGCAATTTGTACTCAGGTAAGCTCACTTTCCTTAAAAATTTTATCATAAAAAGATATCCAAAACAAACAAACAAACCACTAATAAGATGTCATTATTAAATGTATGGACCATTTTTACTGTCATATCCATAATTAACTGGGAGAAAGTTTTATTGAAATCAGTGGTGTTTTCTTCTGACAGCAGAAAGTCAACTTGCAAAACACACTGAGCTCTTCAACCAGCAAAAATGCAATCCTTCACTTGTAATTGGAAATGCAAACAGTGTGGCAAAGAACTGTTACCATTTGAACCGCTAACATGGATTTCAAATTCTTCCTTACAAGGAAAAACCAGGTTCTGTTTGATTATTTACTGAATTACCTGGCAGTCTTGATGTGAAGCTGTCTCAAAAATAGAATAACATGAAAAACTAATTATCATCTTATTCATTTTTGAGAAAAAGATGTGTTCCTCAATTATGAGGTGGAGTTGGGGAAGACAATGTGTGGATCCTAAGACATTTTAGGATGTGTCTCATTTTATCAAGGAAAATATTTCTCACTTCTAAAACTTCCTTAATGCCAATAAAAACCAGTCTATAACTTTCTTAGCACCAATAACGATGGAGATTTTCCTTGCTCAAACAAAAATGAGGCAGCTGGAAATTTTAAAACCAAGTGACAAAGAAAATACAATTTTCAAGTTAGACTCCTGTTTCTGGCAGATTAGGGGAGATGAAAACAAAGAAGGGGAAAGATATAAAGAAATATTGCAGCACCTTTCAAGCTGAGAAAATGAAATTTCTAGTATAACTTCTTTTTGGCTCCAGTCTACTTCATTAGATTCAAAGAATGAGAAAAATAAGCAGAGGAAAATGTCAAAATATGTGAACGATATCGAGGCACAGCTTTTTGTCTATGTTTTTGGCTCTACAGTTGTCTTTAATCCTCTTTGTTGCTATGGTCCATCAGTTACCCTTTTGCTCCAACATATGTTACTGCACCTGTTCTAAACCAAGTCCTAAAACTACATCTTATACTTCACTATTCCACTGGCAGTAGATGTTCCATTACAGATTTCAGTTTGTAATGAAGAAAACTCAAAATCACCTTATCACAATCAGTTGCATTTGCCCAGTGCTATGGAATCCTGGACGATGTAGTTGAGTGAGGCATTAGCACAATTTGGCAGAGAAGGCTACAACTCTCATGATTCCAAAGCTTTGAGTCATAACAGTTAAAGTGATTCCAAACTGTGTTAATTCTGTAGTGTAGATGAACCCTTATTAAAGGGGTTCCCACTGGTGGTTCCCACCATTGGTGTCTCTGAGGACTTCTCCACATGGAGCTAAATAACCCCATTTTGCTGCGTTTGGCCAGGGCCTGGAAATGGACTGCCAAGCATCATCAGACAATGCTCAGTACGCTCCATCCTGCCACATTCCTCCTGAAGTGGAAGGGAAACATCAGAAGGCACCTCCTCCACCACCATGGGGAGGAAAGTGATGGGGAAGGGTGGTGAGGCAACACATGTTGCCATGTGTTGCTGTTCTTTTCACCATGAGGCACCCTGCACCCCTTCCCTTTCACTGGCAACTGTTGGCGCAATGGCATGACCCCCCGGGTCATGTGAAGAGGTCCTTAGTGCCACAAGCCCTTTCTCTGTGAAAACAGAAACACACTGGCACTGCCCTTCTTCCTTCTGCATGCTTCCTCTAATAGTGCTTATTGGCTGATCTCTTTACAGCAATATTTCATGCTTTCCCCTTCCTAGCACATGCCTCCCCACTTTTGAACCAGAATAATAACTGCGCCCTGTATTTTTTTAACAATGGAAACAAAGTTTCAATAGGAATAACTGGGTGTATAAAGTTTTGTTAATTTTTAAGACATCATCATCATCTTTATATGATAACTTGCCCTATCTTCCCGAGGTAACTCAGGATGGAAACAAAAATTCAGCCAGCAACTATTTTTGTTTTTAATTTTGCTAAGCTTCCAATAGAGCAAAAAATTGCCAGTGACCTAAAAAAGAAACCCTCTAGGGATTCTGAGGTTTGAATTCTTGTTTCAGCAGCAAAGGTAA
Organism: Anolis carolinensis; assembly: GCF_035594765.1. Classification (NCBI taxonomy): domain Eukaryota; kingdom Metazoa; phylum Chordata; class Lepidosauria; order Squamata; family Anolidae; genus Anolis; species Anolis carolinensis. Next base: position 277,976,894 of record NC_085841.1, on the reverse strand, counting down.
CATTTTTTCCAAGACAGTACAGCAATATCAAGTATTCCCTGACAGTCTGATAAAATGACAGTCAAACTAATAACATTCCATGATGTGCTTCACCAGCTCAGGGACAAAAATACAGATGATTTGAGGGTTTTAGTCTTAAGACCACTGTTTTCATCAATAGAAGGGTTTAGATGTGTAGAACACTATGTAGGGTTTATTCATTTGGGTTTTTTAAAAGAAACGTTAGAGCTTCACCAGTGTGCCCACATCCTCTTACCTTACTTCTTAATAGGACCAGTTAAAATTATGGTTAGGGAATGGAAAAAAAGATAAGCTAAAGTGTAGCTGTTTATGATTACATAAGTGGAAAATGCTGTAAACACTCCTGTCTTAGGAAACACTTAGATTTGCAATATAAACTGAAGTTGCTGCTGTTGAAAGGTGGAATGTGGAATTGGAAGAAGAACTACAGGATGAAATCTTTCAGAAGGATTTATACATTTTCTGTGTGGTTGGAATAGTTTTCAGGCATTTTCTATGAATTTTTATATACTTGAAAAGGTGGTGGAGCCCTCGGTTTTGGACACTTCTGAGCCATTCTGATGTGCATGTATTGTAGCAAAAGGACATCTATGTGATGTGGTGTATGATAAGATGATGATGCAAAGTAAATTACTTTCTTAGGATCTCAGTTCCATATCATGATGTTCTCACATTTCAGCAATCAGGAGAAAAAATAAAAAGAAACCAATTTTCATAAACTACAATAAAAGCAGACCAAATATCTGTCATCTGTAAATTGCATCAGTAAATATTAGATAGCTTTCTAAGGCCCCTTCCACACAGCTGAATAAAATCCAATATTAGCTGCTTTGAACTGGAATATATGGCAGTGTGGATTCAGATAACCCAGTTGAAAGCAGATATTGTAAGATTTTCTGCTTTGATATTCTGGGTTATATGGGTGTGTGAAAGGGCCCTAAGACCAAATGTATGCCTGTAATTACTTCCCCTCAGGGCCCTTCCACACAGCCATATTACCCATAATATCAAGACAGAAAATTCCACAATATCTGCTTTCAACTGGTTTATGTGAGGGCGCTTCCAGACAGCCATTTAATCTGGAAAAATTCACGTTTAAAAAAGTGAATGTTTTCGGGTCCTAATCTACACATGCCTCAGAAAGCATGTGCTTTCTGTGGTGGGTGTCCAGATGTGTTCCCAGATCTTTCTGGGAGAACACCTGGACATCCAAACCCTCTCTCCAAAAAAACCCCAAAACCCCTTTTAAAAGTAAAAGAACTTACCTGGCCTTCGTTCATGTAGTGCCGGAGCTCTCCTGGCATGTAGGAATGATGCACCAAGAGAAAGGGGGGAGGAGGAAAATCACTCCTCTCCCCACTGTCCTGCTATGTCATTCCTACACGCCAGGAGAGCTCCGGCACCACGCAAATGGAGACCGGGTAAGTTCTTTTACTTTTAAAGGGGAGGGGGGTTGGGGGAGGGGTTGGTGTCCTCACGGTTTTCTGGTCTAATTTAACCCAGAAAGCCACTGGACTACTGTCTGGACTGCCCCCTCAAAAGCCCAAAGAGTTTCACTGCCAAACAGCTCTCACCGTAAGGAAGTTCTTCCTGATGTTCAGGTGAAATCTCCTTTCCTGTAGTTTAAAGCCATTGCTCCACATTCTAGTCTCCAGGGCAGCAGAAAACAAGCTTGCTCATTCCTCCCTATGACTTCCCAGGGCTGTCTGGATGGGCCCTGGGTCCACACTGCCATATATTCCAGTTCAGAGCAGATAATGTGGAATTTTATTCAGCTGTGTGAAAGGGCCTCAGAATGAGGCAACGATTGAGCATTTTCAAAATATGTGGGTTAAAGGAGCAGCATCAGCAGTAGTGCACCACCAATAGATAGCCTATTTAGATGAGCCTAAAAAATGTATGAAGACCAATATATTCAGGACAGCAGTTTTTGTTGCATAAAACCTAATTGGAGATCAATAGTCATATTTGATTTAGATGTTAGATGGATTAAACATTGATTGGTCGAAATGGAGAATTCCCATTCCCTATTCTATTTCTGCTGTAAATCTTACATATTCCATTTTTCTGAATAATAATAAATATATATAGATTGTTGCCTCAAGCAGCCTCCTTAAGCATTTCTAAAATTAAGGACTTTCAGAAGCACTAACAGCTTGAGGACCTTATCACACAAAACTTGCTATTCTACTGCAGTTGAACTGTCATTGATAATGAAAAAATACGTGGTTGAGCACTTTCAATATCACATCTCTCTTCAATCATGCAATTGTGCCAGCATCTCATAGTCCCGCAATTCTACTTCCACATAATGCCACTACCACTGTTCCAGATAGACATCACCATAATCGCAAACAGATTTTCTAGAGGACATCTTTGAAAATCACAGGTGTTAAATTTTGACTATTTTTGCCTTCCAAAACACATCAAGCATTGTATGTTCTGGTATCTAAGTATACTTTTTTGAGACCATGGAATTTAAGTTATTGGACTTTTAACTGCACATGGATTCTGGAATTTATAAAAAGAAGTTTTCATATTATTTATTAAACACAAGTTGTCATAAATAGTAGCATATATGATGTTCTGATTACCTGGTAGGAAATGTACATTATTGCATAAATATATCTGTTTCAAACAGAAAACCAGTGAAGAAAAATTAATACTGAACAAGCATCTAGAACTGCACCTGTTCATCAAAAGAAAATATGAGCTTCACATGATCTGAAAAGGAATGATTCAGAAAGGAATCACCACAGGTGTAAACAGTGGAAAATGAAAATGGGAAGAAGCTGACAGAAATGATCCTTCGGGGGGGGGGGGGTACAAATTTAGAAGTTGAAGATGACTTTGCTTATCATGTGACTAAGTAATGCTACAAAGCATGTGCTTTGGGATAAAAAAGGCTCTTGATAAAATGGCTGAATGACAAAGCCTGAAACTGCCTCAGAGGATCATGATTTAAAACGAGGTCAACAGTTCCACCTCAAGTGCCTCTATCTTTAGTTATGCCATCAACATATGTAAGTGGGCAGGTGAAATTTCGAAAGAAGAATTGGATAGAGCAAAGACTTATTTCTCCACAACTATTTTGATGACAGGTATTTACATGGATATAATCTACCACAAAATAAGTTTGGACAGATGTTTGAAATTATATAAACATGGCATGAGAAATCCTAAAAGCTGAAAAAACAATTTCAGCCAAAAAAAATGGTCTCTAAGGCCCACATCTACACGGTCCGTTTAATGCAGTTCAAAGCTAGATTTGAACTGTGGTAGTCAGACAACAACAAACTCCCATGAAACAGTGCAAGAGAAAGCACTTAATGTGCATGAGTGCTCTGTAGTTTGTGCAATCACCATTTGGGCCTCAAACAAGTTCCAGGATTTCCTTTGCTATCTGCACAGCAAAACCCCTTTCTTCAGTTCTGGTTTGAAACTGCATTAGATGGTCAGTGTAGGTGGGGCATGAAATAAATAAATAAATTATTGGACTATATTCCCCCTTTAAGCTTAGAACTTAAGTAGTAATGCACATTACTTCTATATTTACATACAAAAATGAACATTTTATGGAAATCTTTGTCCCTTTTTTTTGGGTCAATTGAAAACAGTCACCCTTGGGATATGAAACATCTTAACCACGTAGAAGCAACAATGGAAGATAATTAGAACCCTAATGGACCACCTTTCCTCAAAAACATCCTCAGTTACCACAGGGCTCTGCCTGGAAACCCACTCACTCCATCAGGTGTATCAACTTCACTATTATTTATTTGTTTATTTGTTTGTTTTTTATACCACTCTTCTCCCCCAGGGGGACTCAGAGCGGTCTTACACAATGGCAGCATTAGATGCCACATATAATACAAAATGTAGTAAAACCAGACAATCATAAAACACTATTAAAAGCTGATATCCAAATCCAATTAAAACACTAAAAACCATGTGACCATTACAACAGGGGCAGTAAAATTGAGCCAAAAGTCAGAGCCAGTCCGTATTCAACTTTATATTAAGAATTCATTGCATATGCTTTAGACTTGCCCTTTTAGGTTTGTCTTAGGATTGTCCTACACAAGTACTAAAATCAAGTTAGAAAGTGGATTAAATTGAACCGGTTCTGCTGCAGAGTTCCTACACAATTGCCCCAGGAACCAGTTCAAGGCTGGGATGATGGCCACATTATTTTAAAAAACACACAAACATTTCTGAAACATTTCTGAACCCCCTTATCCAGTCTGCTGAGATATGTATCTCCATGTCCATTCAGAATCAGTGTTAGACCATGACATTGGCATAGGAAATGAGAATAAAGAGACAAAAACAAGAGTTCCCATGGGAGAAAAGTGGTTTCCTCTCTTGGGAGAGTACTTGTTTATTTTATGGCCAGCCATGTTTTGGCATTTCTTAAAAGTGTGCCAGCACTAGCGGGGTGCTGACAAGTGCTCTGCATTTTTCAGTATCTAATTCAGGCCCTGCATGGGATGTACTCTGATTTGCTACAATAGATTTTCTGACTTACGTGATATAATTTAACATGCTTTTTTTGCTTACTTTGTGCTCCAGGACACATTAGGGGTGTATGTTTTGTGAACATCCTGTTTTTGAACTGTATTATAGGGGAGTGCAGAAGGTGGCAATTGCACAAGGTGAAACATCAGTGGGAGTGACACCAACCATAGTGGTGTGACAAAAGGTGGGAGGGAAAGCAGACAAGTAATGCAAAATGACCATTTATGACACCTCTGGTTTGTGATACCACCTTCCTCAGTTCTCTGAAAACTGATGGTAAAGAGATCCATCCTTCTCCCTCAGTTGAATTCAGCTTGCTCTCTCCATCCCACCTTGTGCATATACAGATGTGATTCATTCCCACCCCACCCTAACACCCCTCCTTAGATTCACTCCATCTCTTTCCTAAAGATTTACGCAAAGTATTTTCTTGCTTTACCTCCCCTCCTTTGAGACTTCACTTTTTTATTAAACAAAAGATATGAGGAGGAAACCGTTTCATTCTACAGCTTTTCTTCCCCTTCCTGTCATGCATCCAACCACTCCCCCACCAGCCAAAACAAATGTTGACTCCAGCAATGCCCTCTTGTGTTTTTCCTGCTGAGTGCCAAATTCCAATATGAAGCTTCCTAGTGGAAGTTTCTATGTGAAATTGTATGTGTGTGAGAGAGAAGGAGAAAGGGAGATGATAAGTGTATGCCATGGCATGTGATTTTTTTCTCTTGTTTATAGCATGATTTGTTATGAAACTGTAAATATGGGCTATATTTGCAATTCTGAATTTTGAGGGACACATTTCCTGCTGTTGAGTGGAAAACATGTTAGTCTCAGGGGATACATTTACATAGTTTGACCACTCTGGGAGTTCACAATGAAAATGAGGATTTGATTCCTCACCTTTTCCCAAGTTTAAGTAGAAATTCAGTACTCCATTCTATCTGCTACGATGATTCATTTAATTGGCAGACAACCCATCAAACATGGCAGAATCAAAATGTATATTATTTCTAACCTCTGCATTTTTAATACTTATCCATTTTGAATCTCTGGATCTTTCCCCCCTCTCTCATGTGCAGGCTATGCCTTGCTGTTACTGGTGCCAGAAAAGCTGTAATCCCCAGGCAGCATCAGGAACAAGGAATTGTGTGTCGAAGCAGTGGCACACACAAGGCACCATATCTGAATGGTGGAGTGGGGTATGGATACATGAAGACTCTGGTATTTCAGCTACAATATTGTGAAATGGCATGGTATTCCACAATATTGTAGATCTTGTAGAACTGTACCACTGCTCAAATGAATTCCTCAGTTTTGACTTTGATCTCCAGATCTACTTGGAGTTGCAATTCAACCAGATCTAGAGGGTCACACTGTCTCTCACCCCTAGTCTAGGAAATACTTAATGGCAAAATAAACAGGGCAGCAATAGCAGAGCTGCTACATTCATTTTGTGCTGTCTTCAAGGGAGATGGGTCTAGAAAAAAATTAGAACAGAAAGAAGCAAACCATGTCTGCTTCTGTTTTGCCTAATTCTGGGTCATGGTGATGCAAAGATATTGCCAGATGGTTACTCATAGTGAATTAGGAATGCAATGTTTTCCATACTATAGATTTATATTCAGAATATATTCCTTGACAGAATCTTTAAAAAAAAAATAAGAAAAGGTTACTACGTATTTTGTGGTTTTTTTGAGACACACATCTTCATATTGAACTTTGCATGATTAACAACACATTAAATGTGTTTCCTCCCAGTACTGAACACACACAACATATGGCTCTGAACATTGTATGATCAGATGTAGTCCTGGAGGATTTGAAAGATCAGGCAGCTCATCTGTAATTTTTATACAGCTGGTGCAGTTAATCCCTTGGCTTTCAGCTTGTTTATTGGTCTTTTCATCTCTGTGCATTTTAACAGAGGTATGTGTTCAGTTTACTGTAGTCATAATCTACATATTTCAAGATCCTTTCAAGTTTATATAAAGAGCAGCTTTTCAATGTTATGAACATATGTGTATAATTTTGTCATATTGCATTTATACCCCACATTTCCTAGAAAATATTTATGGGTACATGGTACTCTCACCTCTCATTTTTCTTCATAGTGCTTTGAGATTTGGCTGATTCAACTTTGGACTAGAAAAAAAGGCTCTTCTGCCTAAAACAATCCTAAACGTCAAGGTCTGTTTCTTGGTCTCTGGGTTTGGCACAGAAACCTCAGAGACTGAGACAATTCTGAACTTACTGCACTACTTATGAAGCATATTTTCTTCATTCTCTCAGCCACATTTTCTGGTTGACTTCTGTTGGTCATCTGGAATAACTCTGCTACTGCAATGAATATCCCTCTAGACCAGGGGTCCCCAAACTTTTTAAGCAGAGGGCCGGTCCACAATCCTTCAGACTGTTGAGGGGCCGAAATATCATTTGAAAAAAAAAATACAAACAAATTCCTATGCATACTGCACATGTCTTATTTGTAGTTCAACAACAACAAAAATGAAAGAACAATACAATACTTAAAAATGAAAACAATTTTAACCAACATAAACCTATTAGCATTTCAATGGAAAGTGTAACACAATATTAGCATTATATATTACTATATTGAACTATACCACTATACTATTATATAATATGTAATATATAACATATAATTAATATTATTATATGGTATTACTACTAGTATTATATTGTATAACATAAGATTATTATCGATATTATATGTATATACAATATATTATATTATTAAAACTGATATAAAATATTATATTACAAAACTGAGGGCGGGGGCCAGGTAAATGACCTTGGTAAATGACCCCCGGGCCTTAGTTTGGGGACCCCTGCTCTAGACCATGGGTGTTTATGGTTTACCATGGACTTTATCACATGTAGCCCCCATTCGATAGCATTTGCATAACAGATTTCTGGAATTTACTAGGATGATCACTTTTGATAGCATATGTCTTCAGATCACACGGCAGTCCCGTGGCCATATTTCCTGTTTGGGAGGCATGACAGAACAGAATCAGTTGGGGATCATCACAGAAGGTAACTTGTAGCACCGTGAAAAGATCAGGTACTATTGGTGTATTTTGGCTGTTAAAAGCAGGGTATAGGTTTGTTGTTATGAGGTGGCAGACCAGTCACAGGTTGCACAGAGTGCTGTGCAATAGTAACCATCACCATAGATAATAATCCTGTTTCTATGCTGGTTTACCATTTTCATGTGCTAATGGGTGTTTCTCTCTATTGGGCTCATTTTTAACATTTTTGATTATTTCAATCTGTATATGTCCCTGCCTGTTTCATATTACAGAGCTTCTTCTAGCTCTCTAAAGTGCTTGTTTCCTCTGCAACACACTATCTCTTAGTGTTTGCATGTTGTCTTAAAATGTAATAAGAATTCACTAGATTGTTTTATATTATTTCCAGAGATTCTCCAAAAACATAACAACAAAAGCAGTACTTTTTGTGTCAGGAGAACTTGTGTAGTCTCTTTTACATGGGTCTTATTTCCTTATTCCAGAGAAGGGTATGGAGAGCATGAGGACTCTTGTGTGGTTTAGAAAGAAATGGGTTTAAAAAATATCTGTTCATAGTCAGATAATTTTTTTACAGTTTCAGGAGATTGAGATTGTTTCGAATTTTTGAGTTCTCTTCTTAGGGCCCTTCCACACAGCCATATAACCCAGAATATCAAGGCAGAAAATCCCACAATATCTGCTTTGTACTGGGTCATCTGAGTCCACACTGCCATATATTCCAGTTCAAAGCAGAAAAATGTGGCATTTTATTCAGCTGTGTGGAAGGGGCCTCAGCATCATCAGTGATGGAGTGTGTGTGTGTGGGGGGGGGGGGGCTGGGTGATGAATATACATCCCCTCCACAGATGAAAAGAAATCAGAGAGAAAGACCAGGGTGCATGCCCTGTCAGGGCTTTCATCTTTGAAGTCCTGGTAGACACATGCAGAGGCATTGTTTGGCATGTTTTTTCTTCCCTTCTCTTCCTTAGTTTCCTAGCAAGGAGTTGTTGCTTTCTCTCCAATGGAATCATCCCTTCTGGAAGAAGGCTAAAGTTCTGGTTGGCATCTGAAACTTATGCACACATTTCCCTTGGTCTCTGGCAGAAGTGAGAAAGTGATACACTTCTTTCCAGAAGAAGAGGGAAAATAAATTCCTCAAAAACATATGTGAAGCTGTGAGAAAATAATGCTTTCTAAAATTCTCAGTGTGGAGAACCATCTCCCAAGTTATGACTCAGCTGCAGAGTTCTGCTCAAACTTTTCCAGATGATTTTGAACACCCAAATAGGAAGGGAGCTTCTTCCAACTATGCCCAAAGGCAGCTACAATGACACAGGCATGTCTGATACCTAGAATTAGAGAATCACAGAGTTGGAAGAGACCGGATCTAGTCCAACCCCTGCCATGCAGGAAAAGCACAAACAAAAGCACACCTGATTTTTAATCAGTAAGAAATAGAAGAGGCTGCAACAGTTTGCTTTTGTCTGGGTCAACTGGGAATGGCAAGATTCTGCCGCCCTATTCTCTCCCGACTGTTGAATGAATGAAGTGCAAAATATTTTTATACTTTGAATTCCATTTGCTGCATCTGAAATAAATTAAGAAGAAGAAAAAGGGGGGGGGGATTGAAAGAAACAGGAATTGGAATGTTTTAAAAGCAACTGGAAAAGATGAGACAAAATAAGATTCACTGGACTTTCCCTGCCAAATCTGGATAATTGAAGAGTATGTCTCCACCAATACAATAATTGGGTTTAAAGAAGTGGCTTTCTAGAACCTGGAAAGAGATAACTGAGAAAATGAGTCTTCTGTATGCTAAAACTCATGCTAGAATGCTTCATGTGTTCTTGGATTGTGAACAAGTCAGCAAATTCAGAACAAAGCAATGGTGGCTACCAGTTATTCCCAAAGCATTTAAATCTTTGTGAAGAAATTCAGCTCAATCTTTCCATAGAAGCTCACCCAGGGCCCTTGCACACAGCCATATAACCCAGAATATCAGGGCAGATAATCCATAATATCTGCATTGAACTAGGATATCTGAACCCACACTGCCATATAACCCATTTCATAGCAAATAATGTTGGATTTTATATGGCTGTGGTTAAGGAGGCCCAGGTCCTAGGACTGTGGTGACTGGGAGGGCCTTGGCACAATTAAAACTTGTGCGCCAACTGTGCCCATTCCTTGAGAAGCCAGATCTAGCCATGGTGGTCCATGCATAAGTTACATCCTGTCTCGATTAGTATAATGTGCTCTGTGTGGGACTGTCTCTGAAGAATACTCATAAACTTCTGCCTGCTAACTGGCCTGGCTACAGGGAGCAGACAATCCCCTCCTGCAGCAGCTCAACTGGCTGCCAGTCTGTTTCTGTGCACAATTCAAAGTGCTGGTATGACCTTTTGAGCATAAGAGCAAAATTAGAAATCCTTCTGTTGATTCCAGTCTTTACAAACATTTTGCTGACTTAAACCATAACGAAGAATCACTTCGGGTCTTAATATTAGAGGTAGTGACACGCCCCTCAAACTTGGATGTATGCACCAAACTACACCAACATGAATCCTTTTGGATTTTTACTCTTCAAACAGTTTACCCAAAGGGTCTAAATGATTCAATCTCATTCCAATGCTTCTTGTAAGGCCTAATGCATGATTCCTTTAAATATTTGAAACACTTTTTTCACTTGGGATACCTGGTTTAGGCCCAGCTGTGGCGCAGGCTGGTGAGCAGCCTGCTGCAATAAATCACTCTGACCATGAGGTCATGAGTTCGAGGCCAGCCCATGGCGGGGTGAGCACCCATCAATTAAAAAATAAAAAATAGCCCCTGTTCGTTGCTGACCTAGCAACCCGAAAGATAGTTGCATCTATCAAGTAGGAAACCACTTGGACGTTGGAATGAGGAAGTGCAGTCACAGTGCCGTCACAGTGGATGATGAAGCAGCTGCTTCCCCCTGTGGCCAGAATCGAACATCCCCTCAGGAGAAGGTTAAATTGCCTCTGTGTCTGTCTCTGTCTTGGTTCTATGTGTATATGGGCATTGAATGTTTGCCCTATATGTATATAATGTGATCCGCCCTGAGTCCCCTTCAGGGTGAGAAGGGCGGAATAAAAATACTGTAAATAAATAAACTCTGGTAGAGTCACATCAACAACTTCATCTGGCCCCTTTAAATCATTTACTTTATATAGCAGCTTCTACCTGCTAACCTTTGTGCTTTCTAAGGAATTGAACGATTGCAAAGCACTTCTGTAGGATAACTTGATGTATTTACGTTTATATGTCTTATGCCTTATATGCTTTTTTAAATGGAAATATTAATCATTTGGAATGTTTTCTAGCCACTTATGTATTTTCTCTGTAGGTCCACTTCATCATTGTATTTTCATACCTTTCCACCTGAGGTATATTTAATTTTGGAGAACTTGATGTCCATTGCATTCTGTGAATTTCATATTTTTCCACTTGAGGAAGACTTAATATAGTTGAAACTGGTCTGGGAATGGGAAATCCTCGACATTGAAATCCTCCTCCAGGAAGTGGAAGCTCCATATATCAGTAAGTAAAGGTAAAGGTTTTCCCCTGACGTTAAGTCCAGTCGTTTCCGACTCTGGGAGTTGGTGCTCATCTCCATTTCTAAGCCGAAGAGCCGGCGTTGTCCGTAGACACCTCCAAGTTCATGTGGCCGGCATGACTGCATTGAACGCCGTTACCTTCCTGCCGGAGCGGTACCTATTGATCTACTCACATTTGCATATTTTCGAGCCGCTAGGTTGGCAGAAGCTGGGGCTAACAGTGGGCACTCATTCCGCTCCCCAGATTCAAACCTGCGACCTTTTGGTCCACGACTTCAGCAGCTCAGTGCTTTAACACACTTTGCCACCGGAGGCCCATTTATCAGTATCAGCAGAGAATTATCTGTTTATAGATTTTAGGATTTACAAACTTCTTCTTACAGGAGATTAAGGAATCTGTGCCCTCAAGGAGAAACCTTCTTGCAAAGTTTCCAGAAGGCAATCATTATTATAAAACTATGTCTATTATTATCATGTTGTAAAAAAACCATTACTATTGTAATTTATATACTACTGTTTGTAGTGATCTCATGTCTTTATGACCTTTAAAGCTCTAGATGGTTCAGGTCCAGGTTATTTGGCCGACCACATCCCCTTGTATGAACCTGCCCAGGCCCTGAGATCTTCAGGAGAGGCCCTTCTCTTGGTCCCACCTCCATCTCAAGCTCGGTTAGTGGAACTGAGAGAGAGGGCCTCCTCTATGGCTGCCCCTCGACTCTGGAATCCCCTGCCCAGGGAAGCCAGAATGGGCCCCTCCCTGCTGTCCTTCTGGCAGGCTAAAATCTCTCTATTCAGGCAGACTGTTAAAGATGAAGGTTTTAAAGATCAATTCAGTGGGTGCTGTGGTTTTAGCTTTGAATATGCATCAAATATATTTGAATGGTTTTAACTGTGAATCTTTTAATACTGTTTATATTTAATTCTGTTTTAATATTTGTATACAGTAGAGTCTCACTTATCCAAGCCTCACTTATCCAAGCCTCTGGATTATCCAAGCCATTTTTGGAGTCAATGTTTTCAATATTTCGTGATATTTATTTATTTATTTCCAATATTTCTATCCCGCCCTTCTCACCCGAAGGGACTCAGGGCAGCGTACAATTGGCAACAAACTACTTTTTCTGTCAAATTTGTTGTATAACATGATGTTTTGGTGCTTAATTTGTAAAATCATAACCTAATTTGATGTTTAATAGGCTTTTCCTTAATCCCTCCTTATTATTCAAGATATTCGCTTATCCAATGTTCTGCCGGCCCGTTTATCTTGGATAAGTGAAACTCTACTGTATTTGTATATTTTAAATGTTGTGCTAATGTTTTTATGTCAAGTCACTTTGATTTCCCTTCAGGGAGATAAAGTGGGGTATAAATAATAATAATAATAATAATAATAATAATAATAATAATAATAATAATATTTGGATAAAACATATCACAAAACATATTAAAAAAACACCACTGAACATCTTGACTAACTCATTAACACATATGGGATTTCAAGAGCCTGGAAGCATGGAGATGTCACCTCAGTATTCAAATGAGGATATAGGATTGATCTGGAGAAGCAGAACAAGTTACTCATCTGTAACTAGGAAAATGCTAGGAGGCGGGTGATGTCAAATACTAATTAGACCAAGTTATAGAGGTAATAAGGTAATAATCCAACACGGAACCATTAACATGGATATTCAAAGCAGGAAGACTTTATGGCAGCAGACAGCAGGATTATAGCATTGATTGTGTCAATCAGTTTAAGTTGCATTGGGAGAATACTAAGGTGAACACTAATTTTGTAATTCATGTATTTGCATTTATATGTATAAACAAAATCAATAAAGTACAGTTTTGACTATTCTTTGAGTTTTCTAGGGTAGGGGTGGTAAGACCTCTGAAATTCTTGATTTGCCATCAAAGGAAATATAGACTACATAATTCAATGTAGTTTTATCCCCAGATTAGGTACGTCAGTTGTAATATCCAAAAACACAGCGGTGTGAGTCTGTATCAGCCTACAAAGGAACCTTGTAGCACTTTTGAGATTAACTGGGAGAAAGAAATGGCATAAGACAGGTCTGCTTCATCAGATGCTTCTGATAGAGTGGACTGTGGGCCCTTCCAGACAGTCTCATAATCCGGGACAAAGAAATGAGTTTAAAAATCACAGGACCTTAAGAAGAGTCCAGACACTGAGCTGTCAACCCTGGTAAATGGTCCCCCAGTGTCCTAACAGGTCCAGTTGTAGTGGATTTTAGAAATCTGCAAGATGGACATGCTAGAAGTTTACTTTTACTTATTTTGTTAATTGATTCTCCAAGATGTGCTGGACCTCATAAGTGCTGATGTGGATATACTAATGTGCACACAAGCAGATTTTTTTTCATTATCTCTCCTCACCTTCCTGCTGTCTTTACTTTTTCCCTCTGGAACTGTTTCCTTTTGGGGTCCCTTGCCTGCAATGCTAGTGCCCACTGTCTAAATTCAAGCTCTGTTTAATTTCATAAAACATGAGAACAAAGGAATGCTTACAGAGAGTTCTCATGGGAATTATTTTTCCATTTGTGCTTCCATTTAGCCACCTGTGTGTCCATGGCTCCATTTGTTTACAGCCCTCATCAACTGTTTTGAGATTTTGAAATGTGCACATGCACTGGAGCATTTCACACCAGCGTATAGCAACAAAGTAACATGTTTTTTCTTGAGTGCAGAGATATACAGTGATGCAAATATGCACATTTTTCAGCTGAAACTGGATTTTAAGTGGATTTTAACATGTGTTTTTCAGCCATTAAGGCGATCCAGTGCTCATTTACCTTAAACATCATTTGACAGCGCTCCCCCCCCTCTCATTCTGGTTTCTACCGCATTTTAGGGCCTGTGTGGAAGGGCCCTGAGTCTGCATCCTCACTGCAGAATTATAGCAGTTTGACACCACATTAACTGGCATGACCCAGTGCTATGGAAATCTGGGCTTTGAAGCTTTATGAGATATTTACCCTTCTTTATCAGTCAGTCCAGTGCCACAACAAACTAGAAATCGCAGGATTCCATAGAATGGAACCATGGTAGTCAAACTGCTATACGTCTGCAATATAAATGGCCTTTGAGTCTACATGTTGCAAACTTCTTTCTCTCTGTTCTACAGATTTCCTTTCTAGACCACCAGGCAGATTCTATTTCTGTCAGAACCCGTAGGTTAACGACTTCTGTTGTGTTTTGTCTACTCTTATATTATAGTTCTTACTAGAGTATACACTAGGAGTTTTCTAGGCCACATATCCACTGTGAATGTGACCGCAGGCATTCACAGAGTGATGAAGGCCAAAAGTAAATACAGAAAAGTTATTTGTATGCATGAATTAAACAGAATTAAACAGTTCTTCTGGTAATCAGATTTCCAGTATAGTTTTTAAGTGCTGAAGTATAATATGACAAATTTTATTCCCTGTACTGATAAAAAGGAATTGCAGAATTAATACATTTGCAGAATTATGGCTAAGAGAAATTGGTAGATTAATGCTGGCCTCTTGTTGCAGCCAAGCCGCCTACTTGATCGCTTTTTCACCCAACACCACACAGATGAACAATACAGTAGAGTCTCACTTATCCAACATAAACGGGCCGGCAGAACGTTGGATAAGCGAATATGTTGGATAATAAGGAGAGATTAAGGAAAAGCCTATTAAACATCAAATTAAGTTATGATTTTACAAATTAAACACCAAAACATCATGTTATACAACAGATTTGACAGAAAAAGTAGTTCAATACACAGTAATGCTTTGTAGTAATAACTGTATTTACGAATTTAGCACCAAAATATCATGATATATTGAAAACATTGACTACAAAAATGCGTTGGATAATCCAGAACGTTGGATAAGCGAGTGTTGGATAAGTGAGACTCTACTGTAGTAAGTTTATTAAGAAAAGAGTATCTAATATACAGTTTCAAAATACATCCATGATCTAGATTTCTAGACACTTAACCAAAAAAACAATGATCAACTCTGAATAGGAATTCCAAAATCACTTAAGGCAAAAGCAAGAATCTGTAGTCCAAGGCTTGTTACACTTAAACTAAAATCATATCAAAAAGCTTGAAAGCATGAACATGACCATAATCCAAAAGCATGATAATTGAACTTGACTATAATCCCAAAGTTTTGAAACTTTAAACAAGATTTGTAATCCAAACAGGAGGCATGGAACTTAAATAGGAAAACAAGATGCAGACCCAAGAACAGTATTCCTAACTCAGAGCTCCCAAGATAGGCAACTTGACACATGAAAATCCAACTTTGATCTCCCCACCAAACATTGACTCCAGTTCCTTAAGAATATTCCCCCTTGCCTATGACATCATTCTTTCTCACACCTTCATTCCCTTTGATTATCTTTCAGTCTTTGGGAACACCGGATTTGTCTCTGTTTCACACTATCCCTTCGGATCTGTAAACAATGGATTATCTGTAACTCTCCTGTCTCCTCCATATTCCTTTCAGAGTCAATCCCTGGCCAATTCTCATGAGAATCGCTGTCTGTTTCCCCAACTACAAATCTACCCAAAACATTCCAATCATCATGAAAAACTATTTCATTCTCCCCCACAGAGGCACCAGGCTCAACCAGAAAATCTTTATTCTCAGAGGCTTCACAGGCCTCAACACCTCCCCTGGAACATTCACATATCTTGTGAGAAGTGGAGGCTTCTACTTGTGCTGGTTTGGATTCATGTAGAAATTTCTGCATGATTCAGAATCCACATAAAACAGTTGTTGCAATCATAGGGAGGCTTTTGATTATTTTCAGGTGAACTTGCACAGATACTTCTGGGACTTTGGGTTGGCATATCCCTTTTGTGCATAACTATTCATCCTATTTAAGGCTGATGTCTCTTATAATTCCAGTTTTGTGTTTCAACACTACATCAAGAAGAAAGTAACTGAGATTTGGTGGCACTCAATGCTTTATAACTGTAGGGAGAGCCTAGCATATGAAGTACTTCCCAACAAAAACCAGTTGTATATAGAGATGTTTTTCAGTTCAGTGTCAGGCTTTGAGCAAGTCGTTGGAGACCTGGCATTACAGAACTGTGGCTTAGGAAATTTCCTTCCACAGTATTCCTAAAATTACCTGATTGAGCATACCTGTGGGGGTTTTTTTTCGTGAATGCAACCTTTGGGATTCTGGACATAAATTATATTCTGAATAAGCATAAATCCCACTTTTTCTCCCTTGTCATCTATCTTATTCTGGCTTCACACAGTAGAATTAATGCAGTTTGACTGCTCTTTGACTGCCATGGCTTAATGCTATGGAATCCTGAATTTTAATAAGGCATCAGCCAGGCCCGTAGCCAGGATTTTGATTCGGGGGGGGGGGGGGCTGGGATTTTGATTGGGGGGGCTGGGATTTTGGTTCGGGGGGGGCACTGAGTCTGAGTGAGAGAGGATCTACCCTAGCAAACCTTTCGTATCGTTATCCCAATGCATATGGGATATATTGAGCATGGTGATCAGATCATGATATGAATAAACATAACAGTTTAAATAATAAATGTAAGGCCTTCTTGTGGACAACCCTGAGAATTTCTGGGGGGGGGGGCTGAAACTCCACAAGCCCGCCCCCCCCCCCCCCCCGGCTACATGCCTGGCATCAGCCCTCTTATACAACTCCTGTGATTCCATAGCATAGAGCCATGGCAGTTAAAATGGCATCAAACTGCATTAATGTTACAGTGTAAATGCACGCTTAGTCAGATTAGCAGCTATGTTACCATAATATTGTTATGATGTTGCACAATATGGCATATATTCAGCAAGATATCCACTTGTGCATGGTGAATGAAGGAAGATACGTATCACTTCAAAGAGCTGCAAAAAATAATGATGACAATGTTTTTTTTTAGGATGAATAAGAAAGCTGGTTTAATAATAATAATAATAATAATAATTTTATTTCTTACCTGCCTTTCCTTACAGCTCCAGGTGGGTTACAACACTGCTAAAACACATAATCAAAACACATGATCATTTTAAAAACTCCATAAAGTACAGATATGTCCATAAAATACATATTAAAATACACTAAACAAAAGCTAGACATAAAATTCATACCTCACAACCTCTGAGGATGCCTGCCATGGATGTGGGTGAAATGTCAGGAGAGAATGCTTCTGGAACATGGCCATATAGCCTGGAAAACTCACAACAACCCAGTGATTCCAGCCATGAAAGCCTTCGACAACAAAGTTTAAAATTCGTCATTAAAACTGTCTGGGTAGGCCTGCCAGAAAAGATAGGTTTGTATATTGAAACAGACATTTATAACAAATATATTTTTATTAAAAATATTTTGTCTTATCATATGGGAAAGACTCAAGACTGACCAGACAATCTGCTGGCTTGGTGCTAACTGCAGCAAGACCTATTTGAGACTATTGCAGTCTTTGTGGCTCATAATATTGAAATCAAGCTTGGAAAATGAACATTTCAAACAGTAGTAGCTTCCAGCCAAGGTTTAACATAACTCATAGCAACCCTAAACTTTGGTTTCTACCATCACAATGAGCCAATATCTCATCCATATTCAGACAAGGCATGAGGACATGATCACACTGCATATTATTATGTTTCCATTCATAGATTTTATTCTCACAGATATTTTTTGGAACACTTTTTTTTTGGTAAACTCTGTTAAAAGGGGGGAATTAGATACAATTTCTTAAGCTGATCATGCACTATTTTTAGAGGTAATCTAAAATAAGAACTTGACCTACTTGGCATTTAGATCCTTTTACTAGAGATCGCTGCTCTTATGCAAAAGTTATTTTTACCACTCTTTTGACATTACACTAGCCATCCCTATAGGCTGTGATTCGCCAAAATCATATGCTGGAACCCAGTGGAGGGGGGGGGGGGGGGAGAGAGAAAACCTCTACCAATAAAACATGTATGTGCGAGAGACAGAGAAAGACAACAACTGGAGATTATTTACAGATGGACTTAAATTCAGATCATACTAGTTGGGTGACAGCAAAACTATACTGACATTCACATTTCAATACCACATTTGTTAAAAATAATATCTGATCATTTGTTAGTTATGATGTTAAATGTTAAGACATCATAATTGCTTCACATTCTCATTCAGTATTATTTACTTCAATAATGACTGCAGATTACTATGAAATCCTCCCTGTGGAGTCCTGTCATAATTCTTCATCACAGCATTGTTTGCTGGCCAGAAGGGGCTGGTGAAGCTATTCTACAGCACTCTGGTCAGTAACAGTACAGACCTCCATTGATCCCAATGGCTGACTGGCTTTTAAGGTGGACTTCAGGGATCAGATGGGGAGTTAAAGTGAAACTATGACATTGTGAGTATATGTTTGATGGGGAACCTCAATCAGTGTTTTAAAAATCAGTTGTGTCTCCCCAAAAGAAATTAAGAGCATGGCAAAAGGGGAAAAATGGAAATCATTTCATAAGATCTTCAATATTTAAAGTTTGGGGAAAATACAAAAAGAAATGGATATCGCCTTTAGAAGTGTCACAAAGGAGATTATTAGGATGGAACACTTGGCCAAAATATAGAGATTTATTAGAAAAATGAAGGGGAATGGAAATTGAAAACTCAACAAGAAATAAAAAAAACTTGGATAAAAATATCTCTTGTTATCAATATTACCAAATAAAAGAACACTTTAAAAAAATAAGGAAACAGGTTTCTCAGAAGGTTACGGTTTCTGGGACAAAATAATGCAAACAGAAAGGAAAACAATAACTAAAATTTACAAAAAAATTATTAGAATGGGAAACAGAAAAAGAAATAAAAAAAGACTTATATGATAAGATGGAAAGAAAATATAGGCAGAAAGATTAGGAAGGAAGAATGGGAAGAAACCTGGAATAAAAAGTTAAGATATAGTTATGCAACAGATCTAAAAAAAATTGGATAAAAATGGCATACAGATGGCACATGACACCATAGAAGTTAGGAAAGTATTATTAAAATGTAAATACTAAATTTTGGAAGTGTGGTAAGATAGAAGGGACTTACTTCCATATGTGGTGGTCATGTGAAAAAGCTAAGACATTCTGGAGAAAAATACAAGAAAAATTACATAAAATATTAGATATTAGAATACCCATGAAGCCAGAATTGTTGTTACTGGGGATATCTGAACAAAAAATGGGGGGGGGGGGGACAAAGAAAAACTACTATTCCTGTTAATAACAGTAGCAAGAATCTGCTACGCAAAAGTATGGAAGAATAAGGAAACCCCGGAAGAAGACAATTGGTGGATAAAAGTCTTAAACATAAAAAACATGGACAGACTAACCTTCCTGTTATCGAAAAACAAGGGGAATTCAATAAAGGAGACCGACTGGAGCAGAGTAACAGAATACTCAAAACAAAATAAAAGAGGGACAATGACATAAAAAAGAAGAAGAGAAAGGAAATAATAGCCGCCAGGGCAAAGAACAGAAAAGAAGGAAAGGAGAAAGGAACAAAGAGGAAAATAAAGAAGAAGGAAAAGGTGGAAACCTCAAAGAAGATTTCCTTGGAAGTCAAATTTTCCATTTTCTATTATCTACTATTTACATTTTACTCTCTATTTTTCTTCTACCTCTTTCTCTCTTTCTTGTTTTTATCCCTTAATTCTGCTTCCTTCTTTCTTCCTTCTTTCCTTTTCTCTTATTTTGTTTTTAACTTGTAAATAAAAAAACTAATAAAGATATTTTTTAAAGAAATTAAGAGTATGAACACTGTTGGTTTTCACTCTCCCTTTGTATTTTTGAATTGACCTTGGACTAGATGATAAATATACAAAATCATTTAAGTGTGTCATATTA
This sequence comes from Anolis carolinensis, assembly GCF_035594765.1. NCBI lineage: Eukaryota > Metazoa > Chordata > Lepidosauria > Squamata > Anolidae > Anolis > Anolis carolinensis. The sequence goes on along the minus strand of NC_085841.1, from coordinate 277,956,890 downwards.
GAAAAGTTTTCCCCTTCCTTATGTAATTTCCCTGTTCTAAATGTTTAAAATGGAATGCAATAAGAAACTAGATACATAATGGAGCTGTCCAAAACTAGAGCACATCAAATTCATTTGACTAATTTTCATTCGTATCTTTGTGAAATGAAACTCAGATCTGAAAAGTTTATAAAAGCCAGTCTCTGCTGCAAAAGATCATGGAAGGGTGGTTGCTAATTAATAAGAGACTTGTTTATCTTTTATTACATCAAGCACCGCATAGGGCAATGGAGGGTGTGGGTGAGGGAGATGTGCATGCACTGCCAAATTCCTGTAATTTTGAATATGCATTAACATTGTTTCATTATCCAAACATTCATGTTCTTCATGCACTACCAAATTCTTGTAATGTTCAATATGTATTAACCATGTTTCAGTATCCAATCATTCATTCTGTTTGTGCTTCTTAAAAGTTTATTTTGTTAAAATCATAATTACAATTGTTTTGTAATTGCAGGTTTTCATATCTCTGTAGTACATCAACTGCCCCATCCAGCTAGGTTCAATCAAAAAGATAATGACACCATGGGTCAGCTATTCAAGAAAGGGAGTGACAATTCCCCTATTTGTTAGTTCATTAGATTTGTCTACACTGAGCGAAAGATTTAGGTGCCTCTTTCCTTATTGACCTCACAACTAATGGGAATTGGTGGCTTCCAGGGATGTAGCTCTTATCAGAAAAAAACCCCCAGTGATAAACACTTCAGCTATCAGAAAGGACAGTATGGCTTCCAGGGAGGAATCCACTCAGAGAGTTTAAAGCTTTAAAAATGTTACTCAATGTACTAAAGCCTAGTCTTAAAACAAGTTCTGCACCTTGGATAATTCTGACTAAAACACTGGTTTACCTCACAGATACGGAAACTTCCAGTTGTCCTTTTGGCACTAAGCAATGAGGTAGATCAGTCAGTTTCATGACATGAGGAAATCAGAACCAAGGGCAGACAAGCCTGCTAATCCCTGCTCTATACTGTCCTTCCTTGCAGTTTCTCAAGTCGCTCCTGACACAAAAAACAAAACAAAACTGTCCTTCCTAATAGCTAAAGTGTTTATTATTGATTTTTTTTCTGGTAAGAGCTACATCTGTCCACCCCTGGCTGATGCAACCGACCAGAAACATAAAACATGCATACAACACTTGACACTACAACAGCCTCTGTTGATTCTCTTTCTGTGGTCATTCCTAAGATAAAACATTTTCTTGAGAAGATCTCGATAACTCTGCTGACTATTAAGCAACAAAAACAAAACAAAAAAGTAAGGAGACTGATTTTGTACTGATTTTGCTAGGCATGATAAAAAAGTCACATTCTTCTACTTTGTTAGTCATAAGAAATTGAAGAGACTTCTTTCTAAACATAAATCAAGATAGAGAACACATGGAGTTTCGACAGCTGTAGCTAGAAGTGAGAAATAGATTTTTGTGTGCCTTCAAGTCATTTATGACCCATGGCGACCCTAAGTGGGGCTTTCTTGGTATGATTTTTGTGACGAGGGAGCCTACTGAAACTGAATGTTTCACATGAAACATTCCCAGCATTCTTAAAATGCTGAAGATACTATAATAAGCAGGAAACTGCATGTGAAGCCCAATCATAGTTGCCTAGCCTGATGAAATATCAGTGTTTCTTTCAAATTTGTTAGGATCTTTTTAAAAGCTTTTAAAAGTTTTATAGGAGCCTAGGAGGTAGATTTCCCCTTATGCAATGTCATTTCAACAATAGTATCTTTTCTATACGATATTATTGTATAACATTAGCAGTTTGAATAGCCATCAAAATGTCTTGACCGGAAAACAATATGTGACTGTAATTAATTGATTGGGCAAGTTGATGAATTCCTTATTATGATGGATTTAGCAATGCCTAGTTGCACAGGTTGTTAGTTATATGTTCTTCATTCTTCTGCAGCAGCTGTCGTTGCAACCCAACTAGCGTTGATCTAAATTTAGCATGCCAGAGATCTCAGGGGTAAGAGCCACTATCATTTAATTAGACTAATCAAAGCAAAGTGATATTCTTTTTCTCCAACATTATATCCATGACAGAGACACAAAAAAAAGATAGAGAAGCAAATGAAGCCATTTGACAACATAATGCAATTTTCTTACATTTTACTCTTTATTAAAAACCAGCAACAGGCCTATCTATTTTTGCTGCCATTACATACAAATGTCAGTGTGACTACACTATAAGGGGCCAGTCAGTCTGTCAAGAATTGTGTAAATCAGTCTCTTACCTTCTCTCATAAAAGTGAGCTATACATAAAGCTATGAAGCAACTTCCAATTCCACAAATGCTTGGCATGCTATATTTTTCACACACATACATGCTGACTTCACCAGGTGCTCAAAACAGAAGACATATTTACTTGTGTTGTTGAAGGCTTTCATGGCCGAAATCACTGGGTTGCTGTGAGTTTTCTGGGCTGTATAGCCATGTTCCATAGATGTGGGTGAAACGTCAGGAGATAATTCTTCTGGAACATGGCCATACAGCCCAGAAAACTCACAGCAACCCAATATTTGCTTGCTTGCTTGCTTGCTTACTCCTTCAGAGCATTTACACCCCATGCTTCATCCAAAATACTATTCCCAAACCGGCTTAAAATTGTTAACTTGACCACTGAGGTGGTTTATCGTGATCATCATCATAGAGTTATCATTCAAAGCACCACCAATATGCATGGCACTTTAGAAGTAAAGTGACAAAGAAACAACAAAAGCGTACAGTCATACATGCATGAGTATGGAGGACTCTTCCCCCTCTTCTGAGTCCTCCATGTTTCCCGGCATGGCCGGTTGGAGCGGCTGCAGAAGAGGAGTCTGGCCGCTTCTTCCAGGCTCTTCTGCCGCCACTGCTGCCCACCCTCCCTCTCTCACTCTCTCCCCCACCCTCCCCTGCTCACTCACCAAGCGGAGCGGCATTCCTTCTTCCCTGGCAGAGGCAGCTAGGGCAACATGGCAGGGCCGAAACAAGGGGGCAGCCCTGAGGAGGAGAAGCAGGAGCAATGGGGTAAATAAAATAATGTATAAATATTAAAATTAAAATAACGTCCATATTTAGCGGATTTCCACTTATCGCAGGTGTTCCTGGAAAGTAACCCCCGCGATAAATGAGGGAATATTGTACACATGTAGAAGGAAGGAGAATAATAGTAACTGTTGACAGGAGCGAATTACAGGGAGTGGTCTACGACCCTGTTCAAGGAGCTCCACTTGCTGCTGTTTATTTACCGGACCCAATTCAAAGTGCAGGTGATTACCTATAAAGCTCTGAACGGTTTGGGACCCATCTACCTTCGGGATCGTCTCTCCCCCTACGAATCTGTACGGTCTCTTCGGTCATCGGGGGAGGCCCTCCTCTCGCTTCCGCCAGCGTCACAAGCTGGTGGGGATGAGGGAGAGGGCCTTCTCTGTAGTGGCCCCCCGGCTCTGGAACTCGTTGCCTAGGGAGATCAGGCAAGCCCCCACCTTGATGGCGTTTCGGAAGAGCCTGAAAACCTGGCTTTTCACCCAGGCCTTTGGTTAAGATCGCCCATCCCCATCGTAATTACAACTATACTCCACGACCTTTTGTACTAGTCGCTCTTTTCCTGATTACTTGATATTAATTCAGGGCCTCCCTACCCGATGTGATCTTAAATGAATCTATCGTACTTTATCTATTTAAAATTTGTAACTCATAATGTGCACCTTGCTTATCTGCTATTGCAACCTCATTGTTTTTAATTCGATGTTTTAATACCGTGTTGTGTTTTTTTGACTGCTGTGTATATATTATTATTGATTTTTATTATTGTTCTTTGATGTTTCATATTTTATTTTATCATTGTTTTGTATCTGATTTTGCTGTGAGCCACCCCGAGTCCCCTTCGGGGGAGATGGAGGCGGGATATAAATAAACGTATTATTATTATTATTATTATTATTATTATTATTATTATTATTGCTATTATTATTATTATTATTATTATTATTATTATTATTAGTCTCTCCCCAAGGCTATAGAACATTGTAAAGTAAATAATACCAATAAAATAAATGTGATATAAATATAAAATAAACTAATCAATACATGTACTCAAAATATATACAGTTTGGAAAACAAGATAGATTTTAATTGAGATTTAAAAATAATGAGGGAAAGGGCAGTCAGCAAATGTTCACAGAAAAATTCCAGAGTATGTGGCAGCAAGTGAAAAAAAGGAGCCTAAAATTCCTAGAATATCATTTTTGAGCAGGCCAGATAAAAGAAATAAGTGTTGAAAGACAGAGTGGAATTAGGTTGTGTTGAGCTTTGATCATTAAAATAAGAAGCTTAAACTTAATCTAGGAAAGAACTGGTAACTAATGAAGAGATATCAAAAGTGGGTTAGCATGATCAAAATAACAGGCCAAAAAGATAATCGTATAGCAAAATGTTGAATGGAAACCAGTGGAATAAGATGATATAATGCAAAACCAGATTGCAAAAATCAAGACAAGAAATTACCAAACTATGATAAAATGTTTCAGCAAAAGAAGCGGAAAAGAAAGGCTTCTTTTTGCCAGTGTTATAAAGAAAAAATCAACATGGCTTAACTACAGCCTCAATGGGAGTCAAAAATAAAGCCAAAACTATAGGATTCCTTCACAAGATAAATGGGAAAAATATTAACCATGCTGGGGGAAATAGATCATAAAGAAGGCTTTGGAGGAAAAATAGTTTTGTCTTCACCCTGTTAGGTTTTAGGTGATAATAGAGCATCCATGCTGAAATAGCTGGGAAACATGCTGCAATAAGATGTTTGATGTCTAAAGGGAACCCAGGAGCACAAAAATACAACCGAGTTTCATCGGCACAAAGATAAATGGGCAAATTTCATCAGAACACCAAAGATTTCTAATAGAAATACAGCAGCATAAAAAAGCTGTCCCCAGGACAAATATCCAAACTGCTGTTCGGCTTTCTTTTCTGACTATAAGCTGTACACACATATTTCCTCTGTATGCATTTGCATGTGTTTAAGAAACACATCTTGTTGGACAAGAATAAAATTAATAATCATATTATTTGTTTCTATGGCAACAGACATCCTATCATTCTTCTAGCTAATAGGTAATTTGGTCATTCAGCCTTCATAATATTTTTGTTACCAAAACATTTTCCCCTAATCTATCGTAAGACATTTTACTCTCATTATTCTACTCTTCGTGCTACAGAAAGAGATATTATTTGCCCGACGGTCTTGGGAATAATTTGTTCAGGTTTGATTGCTCTTCCAGACTTTTGTTGAGCCTGACAGTGGCATGTCATCAAATTCTTATTTTCCCAGCTGTAATACAAGCTGTGGAATGGTAATTTTCCTCACCACACCTCTCATTCTGTCCATGAGCATCATCATCAGTCCTGATAGTTCTGTTTTCACTCAGGTCTTCTGTTCCAATTATTTTCATTTAGATTTCATTTGAACACAGCCTTATCGAAAGCCTATGCAATCGTTCTAGTGGAACATGGCATGTTCACGGTCAGCTGCATTGTTGCTGGGGATTACAGCTGAAATGTTGGATACAATCATCTCAGGCTTAATTTTATGTTGTCTTAAAATGACTTTGTCTTTTTACTTGAATTTCCCTCACCCCCTTTTACGTACCCGGATAGCTATTGTTTAAACTAGGGCAACTATGATGGAAAGGGGACATATTTGTTTTTCGGGAACTGGTGGAGGGCCATGGTTTTCAGTGTTGTGTTGTGTTGTATGTGTAGATGGCATAGATAGATAGATAGATAGATAGATAGATAGATAGATAGATAGATCAATAGATATGTAATGATTTCAGCTGGGACTGCAGATAAGGAGACCCATGCCTGGTGAGCTTTTGCTAAACCAGATCAGCCAGGACTGAGAACAAGTACCCCAAGTTGAGGGCAAAGCTAGGATCCATGAAGGGATTGGCTGGAGATTTCTCTGCCGTCACTGAAAGAAGGAGGAGATCCCCATGGCGGAAAGAACAGATGATGGTTGGTCAGTTTAAAGGTCCAGTCTGTTTCAGAGATGCCCCCTGAGAGGGGGCAAAACTGGGAGAAGTTATGACATGGGTATTCAGATGATTCCTTAATTAACTTAAGAGACAAAGGTGCAAGACACAAGAGACAAAGAGTGACAATCCCAAATAACCAGGGGTCCAGCTGCCTATTCAGAAGACAAATATAACCATATTTGTTTAGCCCTCTCTTTCATGGGAATGACAAGCATCTAGCCTTGTCTACCCAGGAAAACATCTTAAGCTCATTTGGTGACAAAAAGGATCATCAGCTTCACATATATAGTATACACAAAGGTTTTGCCTTTATCTGGCAAGGGAGATTACTAAAAAGATTTTGTTAATTGTATAGCGATCTCTGTTCCCAGGAGCTTATGTAAACAGGGGGCATGGAGACAGTGGATGCCTTCAGGATACATTTGATACAAATGTATACATTTAGAAGTTGACACAGTATACAAGCAATACAAGGTACACAGAAAGTATCATTTTATACATTTAATTAAAGGGTTTAGATTTAATAGAGTTCAGTGTACAGCTGCTGCAAGGTTCTTTCGGAGCCTCTAGCAGCATCGTTTTGTAACTTTGAAAACATGGAAAATGTTTAAAAAATAAAGAAAATAATCACATCTCTTGTTTTAAATCTTCTTATTGTTCTTAAAACTTTTGAGGAGGGAGGTTTTGTGGCCTGATAACAGACAGATAGAGAGATAGAATTTTAAAGAGCCTAAATCTGATCTTGGAAGCAGGTCATACAAAACCACATAATTTTCTCTTTAATTCTATACCAGTTTCTTCAGATATGACAACTGTACTATTCGCTATACGATCCCAGTAATTGTGATTGTTTTATAATTTGTTACTGTGAAATGCATGACAACTTACAATACTGCACAAGTGCAAGGCAAGTACAATATGACCCCATATCCTTGGAGGATATGTTCCCATACTTCACATGAATACACAAAACCACATGGAGAAGTGAAACTTATTGAAATGAAGTACAGCTTGTCCAAAAATACCATAGAGATGTCCTGGAGGACCTAGAAAATGCTTATAGAACAAATATTTTGTTGGATGTTGATAAATGAAACCATGGATATCAGTCCCATGGATACAGGGGCCATACTATACATGCAAAAGATCTCTTTCTATATTCTCTCAAAAACCTCTTCAATAAAGGTTGCACAAGGTTCCCTGTTGATCTCTGTGATCTGTACTCTCTAAGACAGGGGTCCCCAAACTAAGGCCCAGGGGCCGGATGCAGCCCTCCAAGGTCATTTACGTTGCCGCCGCCCTCAGTTTTAGACTTAGACTTGCCCAAAGTCTGAAATGACTTGAAGGCACACAACAACAACAACAACAATCCTAATTAACTTGACTATCTCATTGGGCAGAAGCAGGCCCACACTTCCCATTGAAATCCTGATAGGTTTATATTGGTTAAAATTGTTTTTATTTTTAAATATTGTATTGTTCATTCATTTACTAATATTGTGCTATGGTAATAATATAATATATTGTGTATACATATAATAGTGATAATAATATTATAATGTAATACAATATAATACTTATTTATTGATTACGGTATTTCTACCCCGCCCTTCCCACCCAGTCGGGGACTCAGGGCGACTAATAATAATAATAATAATAATAATACAATGTAATAATATTGTATAATATAATAATATTAATTATATATTATATATTAAATGTAATATTACTAATAATAATATGGTATAGTAGTATAGTACAATATAGTAATATATAATGCTAATATTGTGCTATGCTAATAATATAATATATTGTATGTACATACAACTTGTAAGCCACTTTGAGTCCCCTTTGGGGTGAGAGAGAGTGGAGTATAAATTTAGCAAGTAAATAAATGATTGTTGTTGGGGGTTTTTTGTACTACAAATAAGACGTGTGCAGTGTGCATAGGAATTTGTTCATTTTTTTTTAAATGATAATTCAGCCCCTCAACAATCTGAGGGACCATGAACCGGCCCTCCACTTAAAAAGTTTGAGGACCCCTGCTCTAAGACAACAGCAACAGGTAGGAATCTCCTAACCTCCCCCCAACCCCTTGAGGAGACATTTTGGGAAGCGCAAGAAGCAGCTGGGGTAGTGGGGGGGGGGGGGGAGAGAGGTGGGAAGGGAAAAATTCATTTACCATAGAAAATCAAAACACAATAACTGAACAGAATGTGAATAGTAGGACGACTTTGCACTTTAGGTATAATAAAAATGCACATTATACTTATGCTTCATTCTCTTTATTATAGAAATTGAAAGACCTCTCTATTCCACTCATTACAGTTGTGATAACTTCATCAAGGCTTTTATTATGACAGGGGGGACTCTTGATGTATAACTCTCATTTGGAGGTCACTTTAGCTCCTTTTTGAAGATTTGATACTGTCATTTCTCTTTCTCTGGCATATTCAGAACAGAGTTTTACAAAGTGCTATACTTTCCACTTGAAAGTCAGAGGGAAAAAAAAACTTTTCATCCAGAAAGCAAATCCTTAATGAATTATTGCAGGGTATATTCAGCATTGTTTTAGGAGAGCAGCCTTACATCTTAGTTAATTGGTAGTGCTTGTGTTGTCATGGAAATTTAATTAATCAACGTCAGGAAGAACATCTGGTTATATACTGGGAATCATAGTAATGAAGTTGTTCAGGTAGTGAAACAATTGAACAAAGATGATGTGCATGCCTGAAGCAACCCTGTTCCCAAAGCAGCTTAATAGAAGATGGATGTTCTAGACTAGCTTTTACCCATTTTGGGTCCCCAAATAAGAACTGGGCATGTTTAGCCTTCAGAAGAGAAGGTTGAGAGGAGACATGATAGCCATGTATAAATATGTGAAAGGGTTTCATAAGAAAGAGGGAGCAAACTTGTTTTCTACTGCCCTTGAAACTCGGACTAGGAGCAATGGGTTCAAATTACAGGAAAGGAGATTCTGCCTGAACATTAGGAAGAATTTCCTGACTGTACAAGCCATTGAACAGTGGAATTCTCTGCTTCAGAGTGCAGTGGAAGCCCCTTTCTTGGAAAGTTTTAAACAGAGGCTGGGTGGCCATCTGTCAGGGATACTTTGATGGTGCTTTTCCTGCATGGCATGGGGTCGGACTAGGTGGCCCATGTAGTTTCTATTATCCAACTCTATGATTCTATATTCCTGGGAACTGGCCATATTAGTTTCAAAGATGCTGGAAATCATGGCTCAATACAGAAGCTGCTTAAACTCTGCTGGCTTTAAGGATCGATTTGCCAGCCTATGTGGCAAATCAGAGGGCAGTGGGGCAATCCCCGCACCCCATCTCACTGGCAGCTGATGCTTGCCCATCACACGTGGGGAAGTGTCGCTGCGAGTCTTCCCTCCACAGTGATCTCGTTGTTCCAAATGGAACATGGGGAGGCTCCCGTGTTGGCAGTGCAGCATCTTAGAATACTTCTGCCCTAATGGAGCCATGGGGCTTTGCCAGAAGTGAGGCTATGCCATGTGATGGGCAGCGTGAGGCTCCGTGGCTCAACTTGGGCAGAAACATCCTAAAACACGGAAATTTACACATGTGATGAGGTCATATGTCTCCACCCAGCCTTAGGTCTCTTATTTAAGGGATGCATACTCTCTCCCACTGATTTCAATTAGGGAAGGGGGGTAAAATTTGAGCAATGAAAATGTATTTCTATCTTTTTCACCATTCATTATTCTGACAGGGTTTGAATGCTATCTGCTAAAATAAGCTAACCTTGCTTTGCCAGATTATGGCTTTAATAGGAGGATTGAACAGATTGTTAGAAGGTATGATTCAGTGGCATTAGGCCACTATAGCTAAATAACAACTTGGAAAATTTGCTCTTTTTGGTGGGGGGGGGCTTCAACCCCCTGTATCCCACACACACAGTTACCAGAAGCTATGCTATCTGGGGCATTCTGAGTATTTTGGGTCTGAGCTTGTTCAGAAGCCACTCAGATCTGTATATAAAATAAAAATAAGGACGTCTATTAGTGTTCATGCCCTGCATTTAGATTATACCTACCACTGTTGTAAACAGATGCAAGTTACAGAACTTGGGAAATTTCCTTTTTTTAGATTATAACACCCCAAAAGTAACCTTCCAGATCAAATAGGGCTCACTTTTGTTCTTTTCCTTAGCCCTCCCTTCCTTAGAGTTAAATGTATTTGAAATCAGTAGGACAGGCTGCTCAGAGTGCTTTTGAGTCAGGGTGCCAGCCCAGGCATTTCCTTTTGAAGCTGATTATCTGCCCTACTTTCCCAGGGCTTTCGGCCTAACTGGATGTAATTGCAGCCCCCTTGGGGAAAGCAGCAGCTGTTAAGGAAATGCCGCTTATCACAGAACCATTTTGTAACATTATTTTCTCACAACTCCCAACACAGAAGATGCCATGCCAAGTTGAAAAGGGTGGGGTAGTGAGAAATGAGGGATATATAACCAAAAAATTCTGGCAAAACAAAAACAACATTGAGAAATACAACACAATTAAGCCTGCTTTGGAATCTATGCCATTAATGATTCACATAAGTGGGATTAAATATCTTTTTTAAAAAAAAATAGTGAGAGAAGGAAAATTAATCTTAATACAGGAGAAGTTGATTTTTTAAAAAGGTCCTGGCACAGCTTTTGAAATAATTGATATTTCTGTATAAACTCCTGTATAAACTAAAATGTTTCGTTGTAAAATGGAACCCACAAAGCTTGGTCGACCTATCCAGGGTCAATATAAAGTGCTGGACCTTAACTCATATTTTTACTAGTCTCTTATCTGAGTAGAGTAGTGAAATACAAGAGTTTAGTCCATCCTGGGAGAACCTAAAGCATGGACCTCACCACTCTTTCTGCTGCAGTGGCAGTTCTGGCCTTTTAAAATGCCTGGGTGGGAAATAGCAATGGAATGAACCTCCACTTACCAAAGGGTCGTATCAAAATCCATAATTTTGGGTCCCAAAATGTTTCCCTCAACTTAAACATGAGGTCATTTAATACATTAGTCTTTGAGCATATAGTTTTTCTATAAGGAGGGAGGGAGAAAGGGAGAAAAGGAGAAAGGGAAAACAGTACTTCTAGCAAGAATTCCGCATCTCAGCTTTCATTTGAAAGGCCAGGGCAGAATCATGGCACCAAAATGGAATGCACCATAAAAAATTTGAAAAAAATTATTAAAGATTGTGAAAGCAAAAAAGAAGTTTTTTGCTTTTCGTCAGCAGACTAAAAACCTTTGGGTTTTAGCTTTTTATGGATTTAACTGTGATCTTTAAGAAATACTATTGATGTTTAATTCTTTTCCAATGTTTGTATATTTGCAGATTTTAAATTGTATTGAAATGCTTTTGATGTAAGCCAGCTTTGAGTTTCCTTGTGGAGAGAAAAAGCTGGGTATAAATAAACATAACAACAACAACAACAACAACAATTTGTGCCAAGGCAATTCAGCTCTGAGATTTACACACTTTAGAATTAGGAAAAGAATGATGCTTTCTGGAAGAAAACACCTATCATAGGTATTCTCCCTATATGATATCAATCTGTCAGCTTGGCATTTTCTTGACTTCTCTGATCCTTCCACCTTTTCTATCTCAAAGCCAAAAGGTGAGAACACTCAGGCATTATAACATTCCATTATGATGATGAATATTTTGGGTGGCTTCAAGTCATTTCTTATGGTGATCCTAATCATAAAGTTTTCTTGGCAAGATTTATGCAGAGGAGGTTTGCCACTGTATTCCTCTAAGGCCTATAAGTGTGGCTTGCCATAGGTCATCAAATGCATTTCCATGACTGAACAATCATTCAAGTCCACTCTCCTGGAGACCTAGTTTGGGAAACAAGTGCTAATTGAGCAATTCATATGCAAATGAAGTATGCTTAAGATACTATACGAGTGATAGTTGTTCACATGTTAAATCTGCAGCACAATGTTGCAGTATAGAGTACTCCTACTCAGGGCTCCAGCCAGCCTATATCTTTGCAGGATATTTCTTCCATTGACAATGTTCCCTGACAGTGTCAATCACCATTCCAAGCTCACCTAGTCCTCTCTGGGCTATTTTTAACTTCACTTAACTGGGCTGAAAATTCACAAGATTAAAAGCAGGGTCAGATAAAAACAGATAAAGGGAAATCAAAATGTGGTTTTGCTTTCTGAAAGTATTCTGTTGTTGTTTTACTGTTGTTACTTTTGTTATTTCTGCAGGCCTGTTTATACTTTCCTCTTTCACCTGATACTGCTATTTTGCCCTCTGTTTCCCATTCTGAACTTTAAAGAAACTATCTGTGTTGCTGATCCTCTTTTAAAGATATGGTTCACAACCTTGGACAACCATTCAATCTAAAATCTGGATCGGATTTTCACTGAACTGATATTTTTGTTTACACAAGTATGCATTTGCACAGCTGGGTTTACTAGTAGTTTAAGTAAGCTATTCTACCCACTTCCCAGAGTTACAATTTTGAGTTTGATATTCTTTCTGATGATTTGCTATTGCCAGTACCAAGGGAAGGGAAAAGGGAGGGGGCGGAGAGAGAAAGAAATAGAAAGAAAGAAGGGGAAAGTATGTAACATTTCTCACAGAGTAATTTAATTTTTACCGAATACTCTGCCTATAATTTTGAGTGTTGAAATATCGTCACACAATAAAGCCTTTGGAAAAAATCACTGAAAAGTCTAGGATATTGTTATCTTTTTCTTTAAAAGTTCTTATTTACATATTGCTGAACCATAATTATGGCTGGCTTTTATTTTATATGGAATAATATAAAATAAAGATTTTGGTATCTATAAATAGTCCATTAGTTAATTGTCTAGAAACTATTCAGTGCAGATTTTATTACCGTGCTTGAAAGCATATCCTTTGAAATTTGATGATGACATGAATTCCATCAAGCAGTTTTGCATACAAAAGGCCAACATCAAAATTGTATGAAACTGCTAATAAAATAAACATTCACCATATCACACAACCTTCCCTTCTGTGGGTTGTATTGCTTTTAATTGTCTATTCTTTTTATGAATCAGATAGCAAAAAGAAAGGTATTAAAAAGGATTGTGCCAAATATTTGCACTTCTTTCTGAATGTCTTCTTCCATATTGCGGGGGAGGGAAGTTTGGGAAAGGATTAATTCACTAATGAAATATTTGTTTATTTAATGCCATCATTTGCTATCATTCTCAGTTGTCCTTTGGCAATGCTACCACATCACTAGTTGTAGTTGGGTAAGATTTTTTCTTCCTGATAGTGATGTTGTGGCATCACACAAAGCAAGGGAGGCCAACATACGACTCTTGGTCTGCATGCGAGTCCTGCTCTCAGCTCTTTATATACTACCATATATCATTTTTGCTGAAGTTTCTCCATTGCAAAAAATCTTAGTGATTCTTCTAGGAAACATGGCCCATGGAGAGAAAACTGCCAGGAAGACAATTTTGCTGGGAAACAAGGGCTGTGCTCTTGACATGCACGTTTTCCAGGAGAACCCCTGGGATTTGTGCAATGACAGCAGTGGAACTGTTGTTGAACAACACACCTCCCACCCCAGAGATTTATAGTTCTTCAAAGGCACCAGACTAAAATAAGATTTCCCCCTCTTTTCTGTGATACTCTCACGATTCCAGTAAAGGCAACAGATGGACCAACAGCCACCAACCTCCCTCAAAAGGTCAGTTTTCATTTTATATCTTTTTCTCAAAATTCCTAGGCATGCGCTGATTCATAGAGAATGTACAGACTAGATCTGCAACAGTAAATCTCTTGCAAAGGCAAAAGCTCCCCAATCGTTTAATAACATGTATACTTCTTTATAGCTTTCTGCCTAGATTATTGCTCTTCTTTGCATCTTTTACCCATATTATATATTTTACTCCTTATCCTACCTTCTATATGTGCATACCAAAAATATATTAAATAATATTATTTCTGTCAGATATAGCCATGAGATCATCACCTCATTGCTGACCCCATGGAGGATTTTCCTGGACATTTGGGTTGGGCAAATCCCTTGACAAAGGTGATGATCAAAGACTCATTGTGTGTATATACAGATCACCAGGTGGTTTTCGCTCTAGATCTGATATCACCTACCATACTTGCTCAACTGATTGTCTAAACTAGGCTGAGAGATTGCTAGGCATGGAAACCGGGACTCAATGTATTCTCATTTGAATTTCTTTATTTTACATCTGAAGTTGGATTACAGGAGAGTTTCAAGATCCCTCACCTCTGCCTTTTCCCAGAACGTTTCCTCATCACCAAGAACTCACAATATACAATCAAGACTGGATCCTTGGTTTCAGGAGCCTCAGTGACTTAACTGTCATAACCCCACCCTTATCACACAAAGCTGGACTATTACACTAACCAGGAGCCCCCTAAGCCTTCCAAATATAGACATGGACTTCCTGGAGCTCATCCCCTCCTAGGAGAGCTACCCCTTAGGAGCTGATTGGCCATTCCTGGGTCAGTCTTCCTCCATCTCCTCCCCTCCACCGGAGAAATCACTCCTGAAGTCATTCCTGAATGTCTCTACAGCACCAGCCAGTTAGGGCACTGCTTCAGACCGGCCTCTCTGTTGACCAATCAGGGAGGAAAGTGGGCAGATTGGGGAGCTTGGATGGAAACTGAACTGCTTAATAATCAATGCTATCTGTATTCATATTTTATGCTTGTATTTTTGGTGTTAGCCATACATGCATCTTTTCTGGCCAGATCATAATTAATCCTGATGAGTGTATTATCTAATCTGAAATATTGGGTTGTTGTTAGTGTAATGGTTGGCTGGTAGAACCCTCTTTATCCACAGTCCTAGTCCAAATTTGACCTCAGAACCCTCAGCAACAGCTTTTCAGTAGCAGCAGTTAGGGGTACAACCCCCTGTGACTTTGGGAAAGACCATGCAACCCCCAAAAACAGAAGATGGAGCAGGGGTGAGGAATGTATGCCCCTTTGATGTTACCTGACTTCTTCTCCCACTACTTCAGATCAATGGCATGCTGGTTATGGACCACAATTTATCCATATGACTTGTATTGCCTTTAGACATCATGTCATCCAGGAACAGGAAGAAGCAGTTAAGTATAAGCAGATAATATCTAAGAAGCAGCAGCAAGGCTTGGGATACAACTGGAGAAAAGATAACTAATCTTTTTTATGGCCTTTATTGTAATTGTGTACCTTCAAATCATTTGCAACTCATGGTGATCCTGAAGTAAACTTATCTCAAAGCTTTCTTGACAAGATTTGTTCAAAAGGGGGTTGCCTTTGCCTTCCTCTGTGAGAGGGTTTCTTATCCAAGATTATCGAGGTTAATGACTGAGCAAGAATTTGAACCCTTCTTTCCAGAATCATAGTCTAGCATTTTAACAATTACATCATGTTGGCACTTGGAAATCAGATGGTTTGAGCAGAAAATGACAGCTTAACCAAAAAATCATAATCCATCATAGAATGAATATATATATATATATATATATATATATACACACACACACTTTCATTGATGACTTTACACATTTCAATTAAAGTAACAAACTTGTTGCAGAAAGAAATGAATATATTCCTGTATCTTCCTTCCATTGAAATGAAACAAAAGTCTTCAAACAAACTCAACAGAATTGGTTTAGCTAGGAATCCAGGATGAATGTTACTGAATGAATAAACTCCAGCAGGTTCTCCTTTTCTTGGTACTAACTCCTTCAACCATTTTTTTTCATCCTTGGCTTAACATTTACATTAATAAAATTTTAATGTGTTTAAAATAACCTTTAGAAATGTCTGTGGCCTATTGGTTGACTCTGTAAGTGGATTACATCTCCAGAATTTTGGATTTTTTTTCTTATGACCACTGTGGCTATCATTCCCTTTTGTGGGACTTCAAAAATATTATTTGATCCCAGCCAATACAATCTAGGAATATTTGGAACACCCCAAACCTTCAACACATACACATACCACATGGTTCATTTCCTTTGAACTTGACAGGTGCTTTTTTATTTATGGGAGCATGATTAATAATACAGATCCTTGTGCAGGAAGGGAATATAGAATTCAAAGCACACTAATCTTTTGAAAGCATTTGATAGGAACTGGTGCTTCAAAATCCCAAATGTAAAATGTTCCCCTTTAAAGAGTGTCTGGAATGGAAGTAGTGCTAAGTAAAATAGTTGTATGAAATGGTAACTTATCCATTGACAAATGCCTTTCCTAGTTTTATGTGAATGAGGTAGTTTGCTCAGCATTACTAGTTTAAAGAGAAGGGGGAATTTTACTGTAATTAAATAGAGATGTTTGGTTTTTATGGACAGTGATATATTGGAATGTTGTAACTGTATTAAAACGCCAACATTATTAGCTTTCATTGTGTCTGACGAATCACAATAATAGAGGTAAATAACAAGGTTTCTACAATAAAGTGTTTGCTGAGGAAGGTACCTACAAAGCAATCTCAAGAGATACAAAGCTGAGTAATGCAAAATACCTTTACTGAGTGATTTCAGCTCCGCTAAAAACACGGGTTCATGGCCTGGAGTGTCAAGCTCCCAAAGAACTGAATGAGTCACAGACGAGCTGAAGACAAAATCAGAGGCATTTATTCACCTTGTCCAAAGTGGATGTCAACAGAGGGCGCTTCCAGACAGCACTAAATCACAGGTTTTAAACAGGGTCAAAACATCGCAGGACTTCAGAAGAGGTCCACATACAGACCTGTTTGTCCTGGGATTTCTGCCTCTGTTGTCCAGACATGTTGCTTTATTCCGAGATTTAGAGGCTCCCAAGATGGCCGCTATGGGACTTCTGCCAGAAATCTCAGAGGGTTTAAAAAAAAAAAAATAAAGGCAATCACTGCAAAAGTTTCGTTCTTTGTCCTGGCCAGAGAAACTGCCCCCCCCCCCGATGTTTCATGAAGTATCTCCCACACAAACAAATCTCATGGGGTAGGACCACTACTGCCCAAGTCAACAGTACACAATCAAACAGGAACACACACTTTTAAGCCAGAGCTTTTTCATTATCAACTATTTTTACAGCCTGGCTGCCTGGCCATCTGTCCAGACAGATTTTCCTATTAACTACCTGCATGATTTTGGCTCTCAGTATATACATTCCTCTCCAGCACATCCATGTCCCAAAAGCCAGTACTAAGTTTTTGCCATGCCATTTACTGAACTGTACACATGTGACCAGCATACACCCAAAGAGGAACCACATGTATAACCCGGCAACCCATCCTGTTGTTCCCTGGCACAAGTACACCATGAAACTTGTCTGCACAGATGGCCACACAACAAGGTCTGATTAATTATAGTAATGATGGCATTCTGTTCCTGGTCTGAAAGTGTCTGTTCCTGTCATTGTGTACTACTTAATGTGAAAGTATTTGTTGCATCATTTTTCTGCCACAAACTTCATTTTTCTGTCAAACTTAATTAAACAGGTGAAAGACGAAGTTCCTCTTACCAGGACAAAGTTTTTGCCTTCTGCTCAAGTGTAACCTTCTTCTTAGGAACCAACCAATCAGGAACAAGCATCTATGGAAGGGCCCAGAGTCTGTGCTCCAAAGACTGACATACCTCAATGCAAACATACAGAAATATTTATAGGACTTTGACAGCAGTTTGAAGCAAAGGGCTTCTGCAGCTCTGAACGTCGATTGGTCCAGATCATGGCAGACTAGGATCTGCAGACTGATTACCTGGGATGCGCTATCTTCGTTGTTGTAGGGAAATTTAATAAACTTTAATTGATCTATTTGAAGGCTAGTGTCTGTTTATTGGTCTGCCCTGGGGAAGGGTGCGAGCTGAAAGGAATGAGGCTGGGCTTGAGATAATGGGTTTAAATGGGTTTTGATGTTTCTGTTTTGGTCAATTCAATGAGTGCCAGCAAGGTAGACAAAGGGGTTCTCAGGGTTTTGGTAAATCCAATGGAGACCCCCAGGGAGGGGGTCTGAACTAGTAATAGGGGTTAGGAAGGGTTCCCAGGAATAAAACCAGGTGATATCAGGAAAACCCCTTGGCTCTTCATAAACCACATTATGTGTTCTGTGCATCTTCTCGAGGTATTGTGGAGGATTTATGTTAACTAATGTGTGGTCATCCCCTGAGGTCTGAGTTGTGCAGCATTTAATGACATTTAATGAAAGGTGGCTTTTATCTAGAAAGAAAGTCAATGCAGGCTCCCTATTCATCCATATGGAGCTGTGGACTTCGGAGTTCATATTTTTGGAGTCTGGTTGTCAATCAAATGGTTGTTTTTGATTCACAGCCCATATATTCACCTGTAATCCTCCTATACATTGCTCAGAGAAGGCTGAGTAAATAGTTTGTGCACTCAAACGTTGTTGAGGCAAAAGTGAGAGACTGAGAAAAATTCACCTTTTCCTTCCAAACAGAAGTATCCAGGAGTAGTGAGGAAGAACTTACTGTTATGCTGTTTTGTTGAAGATGGCCATCTGAAGAGTATGGCTCATTTAGTGGCATTTTAGTGTAGCAGCTCCACTGGCTGCTGCTAAATTTCCAGTCCCAATTCAAGATGCATGTTATTACTTATAAAGCCCTAAACGGGTCGGGTCCTGCTTATCTTCATGACCGTATCTCTCTCTACGAACTGGTGCAAGCTCTAAGATCTGCCAGGGAGGCCCTTCTCTTGCTTCCACCTCCGTCAAAAGCATGGTTGGTGGGGATGAGAGAGAGGACCTTTTCGGTGGTGGCCCCCCAGCTCTCGAACTCTCTCCCCAGGGAGATTAGATTAGCCCCCACCCTGTCCACTTTCCATAAAGACTTGAAAACTTGGCTGTTTCAACGTGCCTTTGAATAATTCTTAGTTCGCGATCATGACTGCCCAGATATAATTTAATGCTTTCTCCAAAACTTTATTCCCAGCCCCAGCCCTAATTCTCTGAATTTTTGCCAAGCCTTGCCCTTTCCTCTTATCTGAACATGCCCACTTTTCCCAGCACTGTTATGTTGCTGTGTTTTTATGATGTTTTATTTTCTGGTTTTTAACTGTTTTAATTATATTGTTTTATTTGTTATATGTTTTAATTATGTAACTTTCCTTGTGTGTGCTGGGCTTGGTCCCCATGTAAGCCACCCTGAGTCCCTTCTGGGAGATGGTTGTGGGTTATAAGAATAAAGTTGTTGTTGTTGTTGTTGTTGTTGTTGTTGTTGTTGTTGTTGTTGTTGTTGTTGTTTTTGTTGTAAAGATTGGCATCCAGTGGGAAGCTGCATCATTGTAAATCAACTTATGACTGTTCAAACATTCAATTGCAACACTCATTTTTTCAGAAGCAGAGTGGAGATGTAGCTATGCCATTGAGACCAATGTGCAGGCAGAGCTAATAGTCTGCTAATTGCGGAATGGTTCCATTAAGCTATAGATTCCATTGAACAACAAGACACTGTTTATTATGTCTCAATAAACATCATCATAGTGTACCAGAGGGCTGCCTCTGGCAATTACCCCACCTCCTTTGTCAGGAAAGCTCCTACTAGGTTGCCAAGTCAGGACTATCCCAGGCCCTGAAATTTCAGAGAGAAAACCTAATACCCAGGAATGACTTCTCAGAAGAAGGCTGGCTCTGGTAATGTTATGAGTCTGATGTTACAGCCCCTAGTGACCTTATTACACATAAATTAAGCATCATGTAGCATCACTTGATAGTACACCATTCAATTTAAAATAAAAAAACACAAAGTCTAAATATTTGGTTTTTACTTATTTAATTTATATTCACCTTTCTTGTAATACAAGATCACAGGAGCCTTCCAGACAGGGCCCAAAATGTGGACCCTGTCGGACTTTTACCTGAGGCATCCAAGCATCACCTCAGGTAAAAGAGGATTAATTTGGCATGGGAACACCCTCCCCCTGGGAAAGCCCAGGTTTTTCTTCAGACGTGGGGACCTAAACTCATGATGAAGCAAATTTCTTAAACCCACTTCGTCATGGTTTAAGCCCTGTGTAGAAGTGCCCTAAGAGGGCTTTCAGTATGCTATGAAAACAAATGAGGAAAAATTATATATACAATAGAGTCTCACTTATCCAAGCTTCACTTCTGTATTATCCAAGGCAGTCTGCCTTTTAGTATCATTGTTTTTGTAGTAAATGTTGCAATGTTTTGGTGCTAGATTCATAAATACAGTAATTGCTACATAACATTACTGTGTAAATAACTGCTTTTTCTGTCAATTTCTTGTAAAACATGATGTTTTGGTGCTTAATTTGTAAAATCATAATGTAATTTTATGTTTAATAGGCTTTTTTCTTAATCCCTCCTTATTATCCAAGATTTTCGCTTAGCCAATGTTCTGCCAGCCCGTTTATCTTGGATAAGTGAGACTCTACTGTACTTAAATTTTTCCTGACAGTGCTTTAATCTTGAAATTCATTCCCCCTGCCCTAAGAACAGCAAAACCTAGCCCCCATCACTGTTTCAGAAAAACATGTTTTGTTGTGAAATTGCTTTCTGCTGTATTGTCCACATTACTCTTAGTTGTTTCCTTTTAATTAGAATGAGGTTTTCTGATTATCACCAGTGGTGTCAACATGATCCAAAGAGTCATATCAAAATGCAGAAATTAAGGCTTTACAGTGGCTTCTGTTATTAAGCTAGTCTTCAAGCTTCCAAATAGCTAATTTCTGGGATTCAGGGCTATTTTCTGCTACAAAGTCTCTAAAAGCAAGTTAAATTTTCTATAATAAGATTAAAACACAATTCCTTGTTCTTTTATTCTCCTCAGTAATTTGGCAGTAGCATCCTATACAAAGAGTACATGTTTAGCTGTCTGGGCAGAGAAACCAAGTAGCTACATCTGCTTATTCTATGGGAGGCAGACAGTTGGGCTAACAATTTCACAGATGTCTGTGGGGCTGTTCTGTGATCAGACTGCAGATGTGTTACCTAGGTTGCCAGATACTACTGGTTATGTTTCTTTCATTTGCCTTCAACACTACAATGTTTGCTCATTTATTAAACAGAGAACAAAGATTTATTCATTTTTCTCCATCCTTCTGTTTAAAATAAACCCTGTACTTTACCTGTCTGGTGCTTGTTTGAGTACAAACCCCAGAATCCTGAAGCTAACATGGCCTGCCTGTCTGCCTCCTCCCCATAGTTATCTCAGCCCTAATTGCTGACAGGTAAAACCCATCAATACTCCCAATCCCATAATTCCCCATCACCTACCTTGCTGCCACGGATCGCTTTTACTTCTATGCTGGTATGCCAGCAAAAAATGACATCAGAAATTTGGATTCTCCTTCGCTCCCCACTTTCCCTTGCTATTCCAAACTGTCTGGTTTCCATTTACTTTATATTCTGTAGTTATATTTGCCTTTTTGTTTTTTCAAAGCTAGAATTACAAAATTGTAAGTTGGGCAATACGGGGTGTGGGGCAACAGGTTCCCCCGCCTGGCACTGCCAGATTGACCACAATCCATGGCAATTCCAGCAGCTAATGTGATAAAGTCACAAGAAACTTTATGATGTCACAGTGAGGTATTATTTTAGAATTGGAAGTGATGTCATATGACCAATCAGAACTACTTGTTAAGGTGTCCTATGATTCCTTCCTTTGACACAGCCCCACTAACTGATGTCAAGCTGAAATCTTCCCCAAATATTATTCATGATGTCTCATCCATAGTTCTGTCTGAGGCTTTCTACACAGAAGTTTGTTAGGCAATGAGAAAAATAATGGTGGATTTCTCTAGCAGAATAATCGATTTGCAAGGCAAAAGCTGAACATTAGTGAGGCCATCCTTTCCCACATCATGCAAAAAAGAAAAAAGGAAAAAAAGAAACCTAGGGCGTATCTGCATTGTAGAATTAATTCAGTTTGACACTACTGTAACTTCCAGCACTCAATGGAATGCTATGAATTGCTATGGAATGATGGGAGTTGTAGTTTTATGAGATACCATTACACTTTGGCAGAGAAAAGTAAAGATAATATCACTCCAAAGCCAGACTTGATCCTTTGGTGAGTGTACAAAGTGGTCCTTGTTATGAATATAGTCAAAGAAAATAAACCTTGCTGCAAAAATGTTGGTTGCATTTTTCTTTACACAGCTCTTTATTTTGAAAGTTAATATTTCATTCACAGCAATAGAGCAGATTTTTCTATTCAAGATGGGGTTTTCAACAAATAATAATTTCTAGTCAACTGTCATGAATTAATATGAATGTCTACTTCATATTAATTCTAAAAGAAAAAGATGAGTGATTTGATTATTGCTTTGTGACCCAGATTGGACATTTTAAGTTCGTGTAAAGTTTTAATTTTATTCATTATTATTGTTGTTATTGTTGTTATTGTTGTTGTCATTGTTGTTGTTTCCTCTTGCCCACCTCTCCCTATGGATCACTCCTAAGTATTTCAAGATGGAGCTAGTCTGATAATGTGTGTAGGCAAAGGCTTTCTGATTTATTATGTTGAAGTTAGAAGTTAGAAAAATCATAAATTGCTCTTTAAGTCCAGTGAATGATTTTTACTGGGTGTCATTCTCATATCTCATCCACTAGAGTTGGAAGACTCAGACAAAAAGGAGTTAGATCAGGAATGTTGGCTGCTAATTATAGTGCTTCAGCCTCAGACTATTCCAGGCCTTTGTAGCTAATTGCAACCTATACATGCAGCACCATCCTGAAGACTTTACCATTGACTAGGTAAAGTTGACATTCATAATCAGCTTGCTTACTTGTTCAGCTCCACAATGGGCAGTTGGACCCTTTCTCCACACCTCAAACCCTCTCCTGAGCAACTTTTCTGACCTTCTATGGAAAGTGAAAAGGGTTTGGGAAGATTCTGCACAAGCCAAAACTGCCTCCACCAAGAAAGGAGTCTGTTGCAATTTATGTTACCGCCTTTCCGCTGCTAGCTCAAAGCGATGCCTGGAATGATGCTGAACTGTAGAATCAGTATAAAGATGAGTTGGCTGATGACATTTTGGATAAGATGACTAAGATTGATCCCCCTACTTCCCTGCCTGAAATTATCAAACAATGCTTGTGGATCTGTGGATGGTCAGAAACCCACCATCAGACTTGTAAAGTGCCACTGCCCACTGCTATACCTTTCCTCAGTGTCCTTGTCTCCTCATCAGTAGGATTGACACCACTGACACCCAGAGAAACAGTGGAATCCATGTAGTTGGAAAGGGCTTGACCTCAGCTTCCATTGGAGGAGAAAGAGCAAAGGAAACAGGCAGTACTACCTTCATGATCACATTTCCCCCTATGAATCTGTGCAATCTCTTCGATCTTCAGGAGAGGCCCTCCTCTCGCTTCCACCTCCGTTACAAGTGCAGCTCGTGGGGACAAGGAGGGTCTTCTCCATGATTGCCCCTTGGCTTTGGAACTCGCTCCCCAGGGAGATTAGGTAAGCACCCACCCTGTCAGCCTTTAGGAAGAGTTTAAAAACTTGGCTTTTCCAGTGCGCTTTTGAAGAATGAATAATTGATTCCCATGACAGGTCCTGTTTCAGTGTGAATTGTCTATCTGATGCACTTTATCTATCCCTCAGTTGAGAATAACTTCATCGTCTATCCCACCCCAAGTCTTGCACTAAACGCAGCACTTTATCTATCTACCTCACCCATTGGGTTTATAATTTTCACTCCTCATACTCTGGCCCAGTTCGTCCTCATTTAAATTCTTGTCTGTATATATATATGCTGTTTTATTATGTTACTGTTACTATTTGACTGTTTTTATTATGTTACTGTGTTAGTAGGTTTACCTGTTGAGGACGCATGTCATGTATGTATTTTACTTTGCTTTATTGTAATTGCCTGGGCTTGGCCCCATGTTAGCCGCTCCGAGTCCCTTCGGGGAGATGGGCTTGCTACCCATCAGACGACACAAGGAGCTTCCTGTGGAAGCCCCTCCTCCAACTGGAGGGAAAACATCATAGTATGATTCTTCCCTCGCAACGTGGGAGGCTTCTTGTGTTGTGCTGACTCCAATAGAGCTAGAACATGGTCTCTCTGGGAGAGTGACGCTTTCCCCATATGATGGGGAAAGCATAGGTGAGAGGGAGCTGCACATGGGGCAACAGATTTGCTCCGCTACTCCCTCTTTCCTTCCAGATACCAAGTGAAGCAAGACACCTCACCTGGTTAATATGATAAGGTCCATAATCCTCAGGGGCCCCATTCCAGCAGGTTGCATGGCAGTGCCCCTTCCTTATCTCGGTATGCTTTCCTCCCAGATTCCTGCCCACCTTCAAGCCTCTTCCACACATAAAGGAAGCCCTCGCTTTTCATATGAGAATAATGAAAGAAAAGGGTGGGGCCCTTATGCTTCATTTCATAACACATTTAATTTAGCTATAATCTGAATTCCTGAACCAGTCTTCCCTCAGGGTCTTTCCACATTATCTATTTTGAGATTTTTGTTTCCTGAATTCTTTGTGCAATTCAAATTTCTCAAGGAATCACTTCATTTTTTCATGGAGATCGGGGCTGGCGCAACGTTTTGCTACATGCAATGAAATATGAAATGTCAAATTCTTCTGTTTTATGAAGCAGTCTGCCAGTTGAGTCTTATGTCAATACTGGTGAAGAGGCTACATCTTCCACCACAGTTGAGAATAGCATAGCTCTGTCCAATAACAAGCCAATGTTGAGTGTCATAAAACACTCTGCTGCTGCGTTCTGAGAAGGGCTCTGTGGTTATCACCTGACTGGCAAAGGGGTTTGTGCAACAAAAAGAGTTAACCTCCCCCCCATCTAAAAGAAGTTAGGGGAATAGGGCGGGGGGGGGGGGAGATGAAGGGAAATCTACTGTGGTGGCAAATGCAATTGTAATTCTGCTCCTCCCCCCCCCCCCCCGCCCCCCAACCCACATTAGCAGAATAGGTCTGTTGAGCAATAGTGACTCTTTGGCCTTGCATTCACAATGTAACTTGCATATTTTCCTGACAGAATTCTAGCCAAAGGAAAGAGAGACACTTTGAACTTTGGTTTGGCAACTAAATTGATCATGAAGGTGAAATGGTTGCAAGTTTTGCTGGAATTAATTTTGAAGGAAGTCTATTTTAATTTCCAAATTAGTTACTTTTTTTACACTCTTTTTATTTCTTCTCCAGGTGGAATGTTCCTGTTACTGTGACCTGTACAGTTTATTATGAAAGGCTCCTAGAATGTCTCCTAACAGGGAAACTGATCCCACAATTGCTCATCTTTCAGGAACATGGTCAGCAGAAAACACTAAGTTACCCTTAAGGCAACAAATCCTGTCTGATCTTATAAGCTAATCAAGGTCAGATCTAGTTAGCACTTGAATGGAAGACTATCAATGAATACCAGGTGCTGTGGGCTATCTTTTAAAGGACAGATCTGGCAAAAGTATCTCTGAGTATTTCTTGCTGAAGAAAACCCTTTAAAAGTCAGCCCTAAGTTTATAAATTGACTGGAAGGGATGTACACAGGGAGAGAGAGACATTTTCGCTCAAAAAAGATAGTATAAAACAGATAACACAATGTACAGGTCAATTGGGTGTCACATTACACAGGCAAGACTGTTCCTCTGTTTGCCTTTTGGGATGCTTTATGCTTAATTAAGTCAAAAATGCTTCATTTCCACAAAAATTGATGAAGAAAAGGAGACATCACTGCTTGCCCTTTATTTATTTATTTATTTATTACATGCATTTATACCCCGCCCTTCTCCCCGAGGGGACTCAGAGCGGCTTTGTACTGATTGTGTGTGCATGTGTGTGTTTACAAAAAAAAAGTTCCCATTTATTTATGAAGGAAGACCCCCCCCTCCTCGCTGTTTATTTTCATTTAAAATGTGCATGCTTTTTCTCTCTCTTTAAAGATTTCTCATCATAGAACAGAATGGAACAAAGAAGCAGAGGTGGCATATTATTTGTTATTTGAGGAAATATATCATTTCACAACCTTCTTCTCCCCTCCCCCCCAAAAAAACGTGAAGATATTATGCACTAGAAGTACAAGGAATAGGTAAAGGTAATATACTTGCCCCAAAGCATCATGCTGCCAAGTAACCAATAACTGAAATATACAGCTCCCATCACAAAAAGTTAGTAACATAAAGCCCAAATCCATGAGAGATTTTTCCCCTTGTAAAGCAGGTTGTCTTCCATTTATGATCCCCTGGCATCTTCCTTCCCATCACTACCATCTCCTTCATCCTCAAGAGCTGCTCCCTCTGCTTTTTCCCTTAGAGCTTTTCTCTTTTTATGCTTTGATGTCCCCTGGTGGTGATTCCACTTTTTACCTCTCAAGCAATTTCTTTTCAAAATCCAGAGCAGTTGGGTGTAAAAGCTCAGCTAGCAAGACACAAGAATTTCACTATTTGCTTATTTACTTATTTATTATTTATTTGCTTATTTTTAGTGTCAATACTTAACACTTCCCTTGCTTCATAGTTCCAGGGTGGTTTATGACAAAAATTAAAAATTAAAGTATAAACAGAAAGAAAATATAAACTGAATAAAACTTTATATCGAATAGGACTCTTCCAGATGGTGCAACTCTGTGAAGTGGTGGCAGTATTGATGAACATCTTGTTTTCTTTTAAAGGGCTCTGACATTTTTTCTAATCAATGTTTGAGATTATTTCCTGTCTTTTCCAAAGCACTACACAACAGGTTTTTTAAACTGATACATTTGACCATCATGTGAACAACACCTGTATTATGTGTTCTAGTGCTTCTCTACTTTCTATTTTCAGAATGTTTCTGCCCTATTGCCAACATCCCTCCATTTCTATTTTTTTAATTGAATGCCCTTCCTGGGCCTAAACCACACTAGGCAGGGAAAACATGGTGAAAATGGCATCTATTGCTATGGGTGTTGTGGGGTAGGTAGATACAAAAATTTGGGAGGATTGGGGGCTAGAGGAACTTCCCTGTGGGCCACATTTTTCTAAATCCGAGATATTTTACTGTGAAGAAGATACATGTGTTGGAGGTTTTATTATCTATGTGAACAAGATACATATTTTATGAAAGATGTGATGAGAATGGTGTACTATTGGCCACTATCTTGAAGCAACATAACATTGGGAAAGAATAGAAAGACAAGGGAGACAGCGGAAGCATAATGGGACTAATGGATGGCCTTACCCATTAGGTGGAGTAAGATGATTGCTTTGAACAGCAGTTGCTGTGAAATGGGAAGCACCAATGGAGCTCTGTGCCATAATTCCCCAAGCGAGTCTGTTGCCCTCATCTGTGCCAGACACTGTTCCATCACCAACTCTGAAGTAAGATCCAACTGTCAGTTTATAATATGGAATGGAAGGAGGTAGTGCAATCTTATCCTACACCATATGGAAAAAGCAGTACATGGTAGGATGGATAATACCCCTTTCCAATATCAATAGTGGTTCTAATAACCTAGAAAATAATGGAGAAATTGATTTTAAATGCTTTTTTCTCTCTTTCTGGTGGTAGTAGTACATAGTTACTTCTCCAGATGGGCCTATCATCTCTTCATTCTCATCTCCTTATTGCTTGTCATTGAGGGTGCATCTACATGGCAGAATTAATGCAGTGTGACAACGCTTTAATTCTCATGGCTCAATTCTATGGAATCATGAGAGCTGTAATTTTACAAGGTCTTTAACCTTCTCTGCCCAAGAGTATTGGTGCATCACCAAACAACCAATCTCTGGATTCTGTAGCATTGAGCCATGGCAGTTGACATCAAACCACATTAATTCTACAGTGTAGATGTACCCAGAGCCCTCTTTTACACAATACAATTGTTACTAGTATTCCACTAACTATCATGGTTGTATCCTATGAAGTTTGGGGATCTGCAGTTTGGGGACCATTCTACTGCCTCAGCAAACTACAAATCCCAGAATATTGTAAGTGTGTGATTGTTAGCAGCTTTGAGCCCCCTTGATCTCAAGCTTTAAAAGGCAGGGTATAAATAAGGTAAGTAAGTAAGTAAGTAAAATGCTGATGTGGTAAACTGGAATCACAGTACTATCACTATGTCCTGAACTACCAGATAGCCTTCAGCTGCTGTTGTAGCTTCCACTGTTGACCTCATCACATTGGGCTAAAATTGGTGGCATGAACGTATTTTAGCCCAGGTCACCCACGGAGCAGGTCGGCTCCCATCACAGGATGCCATGCCGACTCCGTGGGTGAAGGAGGGTGGAGCCAGCACATGCCACCAGCAAGGCAACACGAGAGAGCTCCCATGTTGCCATACAGTCTATGGGGGAAGTGTCCTCCAGAGGAAGGAATGGCATCTGGCATCCCTGCCATGGCCGTGTCAACCAGCCTTTATCAGACCAGCACTGGGCAATACATTGCTATAGCCCAGGGTGGAGCAATCCAGATCTCTAACCCAGCATCTGATGGCATCCAGGGGTTGCAGACCTTAACAATGACAAAAATAAAGTTTTATTTATTTATTTATTATTCCTCATGCCCCACAGTAAACCGGGGTGCTGCTGATCCCCGGAGGTATGATTAGGTCATATGTCTTATCCACTTTTTCCTTGCAAAATGTGCATTTCCCTCACACAAATATCAATACAAAAAAAACAGGAAACTTTTTGCAGTTTTATTAACAGTGGCTTTTTGTGTTTTTACTGGGTTTCTAGTGTTGCTCAAACTCTTTTCTTCAGCGAACTCACAGTGGTATATATAACATAATCACTGAACTGTGGAAGGACCTAAGGAGTCAAAGTGTTCTCATCACTTTTTGAGAGTAGACTTGATTGTAGAGAGAGATCCCTGGGTAAAGCAATGTTATTTTCAAATATCCACCTGTGGATGACCTAAGAACATTGTCAACAACCTGTTGTCAGGGTCACTATAGAAATGCTTTTCAATGCTGATATATTACGTTTGTTTGGAATGATATTGACAAGCTTTCTGTGTTGGGACTGAGGCCTCAGTATCATGGCATATTTCATCATCAGCATTAGGTATGGAATAGCACCCATCCTGGATGACAGGATGATTAGATAAGATTTTCATTTTTCCTTTTCTAGCTTTTGATATCTGCAAAGGTGTCTACAAAACATGTAAGTAATGCCTGGCGAAATCTTAAAAAGTCAGAATTCATGAATCCACTGCCAGAGATCTGAACTTCAGTGCCCTTTAAAGCTTCTCCCAGATTCTATGACAAGACATAGTTGAATAAATTGTGGGAAAATATGAAGTATATATACAGTTAGAGTTGTCAGACATCTCTTGTTTGAAGACATGTACTTTATTTGAGGGTTGAAAACCTTTTCTTTTTATATAGACTGAACAGGTACCAAAAATGTGTTTCGGCATGTGGCCCCTTGATAAAGGCAGAAATGTGTGCATCATGTAATTGGATAATATGTTAATTTCACAAAAATCAATATTTTTTATTTTTCAGTAAGGTGGAACACAAATTTGATAATAACTACTTCCGTTTTGTCAACTCAATATGCCATGATTTTTTTTGTTATTCCATATTGCTGTTTTGAAAAAAATGGAAACATAATGTACATGAAGCAAAATGGAAAAGGTTCAGATAAGTATTATTTATTTGACTTTCATGTACTGCAATTGCCCAGCTTTTGTTGTCAAAGGGTGACCTAATATACACAACTCTGGGTGGGTTTTTTTTTTGACAGGACATGTTGCTGGTGTACATAATGATTGCTACTCTACAAGGGCTTGGCTTTTTAATACTGCCCAGTCTGCCACTGGTGGTAAAGGAGAGTGGTATTGCTCTTTAAAACTCCTTCATACTTTAAAACATGCGAAGCAACTGAAAGAAATAATCTGAAAATCAACCAAAGAGTGAAACTGGAAGTGACATGCGACCTCATCAGATAGCTGGTGGCGGCGACGCTCCTGATGGTATGGGGCATGGGGTATCCAATGCCACATCCCCACACCGCTAAGATCCAAGTGAGGGTGATCACTTGTAGAGAAGTGTGAGCATGCATGGTGCACATAGCTTCCTCCCATAAATTATATGGCAACACGGGAACTCTCTCACATTGCGCCGGCTCTACCTTCCTTAACCCACGGAGCCAGCACAGCATCATGTGATGGAATGTCGCCAAGTTTAGCCCTTTGTGATGAAGTTACTTTTGGTCATTTTGGTTGCATTGATGTTTGGGATGGGTTGATGGATTACCAGGATGTAATTGCTCTCCATATTTGTCCTATTCTGCTATAAAACATCCCAACTATTTAGCCATCTTCATGGGTGATCATTATTAATACATATACTGTTGCTATATACTACATGACTTGTAACTGTTTCTTAGATGTTCCTTAGAGAGGAGAAAACAAATGGACTGCACAGAAGAACAGGAGCACTACTAGCAAATGCATAGGTAAAAAGTGACTACTGTATATATTATTGATGGAGAATCCCATTACAGCTCATCAGAGCTGATGGTTGTGTTGCTCTATTAGATTACTCTGTGCACATAAACCTAAATCTCTTAGGAGCCATACAAATCGCCATTAGGATACAGAAAACAATTTCTGAGTCAGCAAATGTTCTATTTACAAGTACTTCTGTGTGGCTGGTCTAGTTTATGCAAAATTATTAGGAAAGGGGGAGATAACAGAAATTAGGCTGAATCTACATGAGATCTGTAATATCCTTGCTTTAATCTAAAGTGAAATACTTTGGAAAGTCACACAGGACCCCAGTCATATAGTTACACCAGTACTGGGGGGGGGGGGGGGTATTAATTAGACATGTTTGCGAAATTCATCCCTACCATTTTTCCTGTTTCTTTCGTGTCTTCCATTTATTCGAAAGCACAAAACAGGAAGCCCCTTCCTATATGGAAAACCTGTTTTCATGTCGAGCCGAAATTGCCTCCTTGTCTGCATGTAGGCAGGCCTGGAGCTAGGCTACTGGTGAGCTCTCAGCCTGCTTGCAAGCCCCGCCACATGCACACACTTTCCAAGAGTGTGGAGAGCATGTTTGGCGGCTGGCAGGGACTGTAGGAAAGCTTCAGCCCTGCTTACAGGCCTCGCCACACACACACACCGAGAATGTGGAGGGTGTGTTTGGCGGCTGGTGTGTGTGTGGTGGAGGCTGCAAGCAGGCCCAGAGCTCTTGGAGAGTGTGGCAGGGCATGTGTGGTGACTGGCAAGGTGTGCAGCCAGGCCTGGAACCCGCCTGCAACTGAATGCCTTACGCCAGAGGAGCAACAGCAGGTGCCAGCAGGTAAGAAGAATGCCAGGAAGGGGAAGCAGTGGGTAAGAACCCCCTCCCCCAATAATGGTCCAAATTTCAGGGGCCTGATCCGACGCCCCCCCCCCCCCATTTTGGGAGGTTTACCCCAAAAGCACAAGTCTAGTATTTATACTATTGTGCATGTTCTCTGTATTAGTTTATGTCCAGTCACACAACCACAGGTGTTTTCTCCCACCACGCATGTGAATATTTGCATCAGCCCCCGACCACCACTCCCGTTAGGTTGGTAACATACCAGGGTGTCTTCCTTTCCAGTTTTTAAATGTAATTGCCAGGAAAGTGGGTGTAGGTTTGATGTCATATTGTGCAATCTTATCCAGGTCTACTCAGGCATAAGTCCTAATGAATCCACTGATGCTTATTCCCAGAATAGTGTTTTATAGTGCTTTCTCCATGCACCACTTGCCTCACTCAAAGGAGCATCTTAAAGTAAACAAAATGCAGAAATAAAAATTCAATGCAGCACATGACAGCACTGCAAAGAAAAAAAGTAAAGTGGTGGTGACTTTTCTAGTTCCTTGTATGTAAGCAAGAGCCCAGGTGACACTTGTCCATCCACTTTGTGCTGCCCAGCCACCATCCCCCAACCTGGTTTCACCCTCCCCCACCCCCAATTCCACCCCAGTCTCCATTCAAAGGTAAAACCACACTTAAAAACAGATCTTCTCCAAAACAGCAGAATAAACTGAAGCAATTATTCTAATTACCTTGAAGCCCTCAGACATACAAAAAGAAACATGTTTACATTGGAACAAGAGGAACATTGTGTGTTCTAACAGGACTGTGATTGAGTAAAGGAGGCATTATTTCACCTGTAAAGATTCAGCCCAAGTTGTAATGTGGGAGGAAGGCAATGCTGCTTTATTACTGAGATTGATAGGAACTCCGTTTGAATGTATACACTCAGACATTGTGTTGAACCTGTGAAATTAGTAGAATAAGCAGCTATTCATATGAGCTCTCTTGGGTTTTAAACTAATTTTCAAACAGAAAGAACTGTTCTATGAGCATCATATTTGTGAAATTCCCAGGAGAAAGACAGTGAGTAGACTGTTTCCATGCATATTGTAAGGGCAAGATGATTTGTATAATTCATTCAACCAGCTTCCTAGAGAGAGAAAACTAATGGAGTGTGTCAAGACTACTCAACACCAATCAGTAGCCTCTTAAGACTCTTATATCATCCTGTCATACCGAATGTTTAAAGGAGTCTTTCCACCCTTTATATCCATATTTTAAAAGATTGATGCATGAATAACATGGATAATTTAATTAGTAAGAAAACTGGGCCAGGCCATAAGAGTCATCTGGAATTTTTAATCTGTAATATGAAACTTCCATCTTGAGCATTTGATGTTAACTTTCAGACATCTAAACTAAAGTTTAAATGTTCCAGGTCTGCAATGCCAAGAAAACATATTGTCTAAAACTTGTATTTCTTCCACTGTCCATTTAACTATAACAAGGACTGCATCCACACAAAGGCTGTAATCCAGAGCCTGTACACAGTATCCTGTCTCGGTTGGATCCCATTAAGGTCATACACACCCATTTTAATGCAACTTCAAATTGGTCTTGAAAGCTTATATGTCCCTAGACTCACACACATCTGCCAAAGGGCATTTCTGTCGTGTCCATATGTTCACCATTTCAGATTATTTTCGGTCACAAAGCAGAAGCAATTGGACTTTTCTTTTTCTTCCTGGCATGCATAAGCCTATCAACCAATAGCCTTGTTTTCCTGTCAGTCTTGTCAGCTACCTTGCATTCTCATTGGGTGGCTCCCCCATCCAGTCTCCTTCATGCTCTAGTGAGTACTCCTGAGTAAGCAAGGGAACTTTAAATGTCTCCATATAACATACACATGAAGTGTAGACCTCCAAGATGGAAATAGGGAGGGGACAAGAGCAGGCCAGGATGGATGAGCATAATGGCAACAGGAGAGGGAGGAAACAGAAAAGGGCTGCTAGCAATTGGTCCTACAGTAGTGACTTTGGTAAATCCAGTAGTGGTACAAGGGTGGCAAAGGGATTGTGTACCACAATGGATTGATCATAAACACTGCTGGTTATAGACTCCACTGAAAATAAGCAGATGGACCCAGTCTATAACAACCTGCTTCCCTGGAGGACCCAGATCCCTTCTATACTGCCATATAACCCAGATTATCAAAGCAGATATTCCAGATTATTTGTTTTAAACTGGATTATCTGACATTGCCATATAATCCAGTTCAAATTAGATAATCTGGATTTTATATGGCAGTATAGAGGGGGGCCCTGTCTACCCAAGTGAATCAAATGCTGCTAAGGATGGCCTGAAGAGCATGAGAAAAATCACTTATTTAACTTTCACATTTGGGCAGAAACATGTAAGAGCAGAGACCTGCATTGCAACCTTAGAGGTCAAAGCAATTCTGGTGCTGTTCCAGTTATGTTGTTTATACATCCAGTACTGATTTGTGCTCCAGGAGTTTTAATAAATAACTTGGTTGGAGACACTTGTGTGCACTGCTGTGTGTACTGCTGTTTTCTATCTCCAAAAAGCTATCTTGTGCTTGTGATCTGAAGGGAAAGATCAGTGGTGGACCATAAGGTCAATGTAAAAGATAACGTAATGTAAGATGTTGTTAAATAAATAGCTGCCTCCAATTCACAAAAGCCTCTGTTCTTGAATCCAGAAAGTAACAAGTTTTTCTTACAGATGTCACCAGTGAAAATAGCTCAAGATATTGTGATTCAGAATAGGGACTTTTTAGTGGGCCTGGGGAGAGCAATTGACCCACACTTTTCAGTTTTAGACAATTTAAAACAAGACTTGTTTATCCTCAAGGCTTTTGGAGTGTAACTTGGCCCTAGGCCTTTACTGCTTTAAGGCTTTCTGTATTGTACTATGCTGTTATTTTTAGTTTTATGATGGGGTGTTCTCAGTTATTCTTGCTACATGATGAATTTTTTAGTATGTTCTTCAACACCCTGAGCTCGCTTGAGAAGAACGGTTCATACAACATACATACATGCATAAACATTTTATTTTTAGTCATGCATATAAATTAGACATGTCATCAGATGAATGTTACAAACTGTAGGGACTGGGGGTGTTTGCTGCTTAATAATAGTTGTGTATTCTAAAATAACTACAGCAAATATTCTGAGTACATGCTCATAATATATAACCCTTTTTATTAAGGAGTAATACAAAAGGAATAATGTGGCTTGTAATTATCACACTATGTAAAAAAGTATTTTTTTCAATAATGCTTTGTGCAAATTCATGACTCCTGTTCATACCCTTTACTCACATAGGGCTTTATTGCATGATGCAGGCAAACTGGCATTGCAGCTGTTTTCTATCACACAACACCAGTGTATCCTGCTGTTTTCCCCTCATCCTTTAACCTGTGAGTCTCCTGTTCCAAGCTATTAATGGGTATTACCCCGGCATGGGCAAACTTTGACCCTCCAGGTATTTTGGACTTCATCTCCCGGCTATTATGAATTGTGAGCCTAAAAATCATAGAAACACCTCCCTCCAAACCTGGCAGTAAAAAAACCAGAAAGAATGAATAAAGTAACTAACAATTTGGTTTTCTTTGCATATGTGTTATGAAATGACAGCAAATTATTAATTATTTAAGTTCTGCTTTATGAGACAACTGTTTTCAGTGTGCCAAATGCTGGCTGTCGCTCACCAATATCAGAAGTGCTATAACACTATGCCATCCTTGCAGGAATACACAACTAAAATACTCCTGTGGGATGGCCATCCAACCTCTGTTTAAAGACCTCCAGATAAGGACTGTCAGCCTATTCCTCATTTTTGGGGGGCGGTTTCTGTTGATTTGACTGTCTATCCTGTGTTTGTAATTTGCATGGTGGTAATACATTGTATTGTGTTTCAAAATTTCATAATTTGCTGTGGGAACTGAAGAGTGGGCTTGTAATCCCTGAAACAAATTAATTACTTTTTAGAAGAAGCAGAGAACTGGAAATGTGAGCACAATAAAATATCCCTCAGCGAGCTACTTCTATAAGTCATGGGTCTGTAAATAACCTCAGTGAATCTTTCAGACAGATGAATTCAGACCCTCTGTGGACAAACGCAGACAATTACTTTATCATGTGATAGTGCTTGTAAACATACTGCAGTAGACTGACTGTACGCTGACTGATTGAAAAAAGCTTCCAAAAGACAAACAGGTTCCCAGAACAAAAACACACCAAAGGATACTCAATGATGCTTTAATCTGCTTGTCTGTGTAGAAGTGAGGGCACTTGGGAATTGATCAGTCTTGAACTGAAGACAAATATTTTTCTCCAAGCACGAGAGTCTAGACTGAATTACTTAGGGTATATTCATGGGTTGAACAAGATAGAATCATAGAGTCATCGAGTATGAAGAGACCACACGAGCCATCCAGTCCAACCCCCTGCCATGCAGGAAAGGTACACTCAAAGTATCCCTGACAGATGGCCATCGAGCCTCTGTTTAAAACTTTCCAAGGAAAGGGCTTCCACCACACTCCGAGGCAGAGAATTTCACTGTTGAACAGCTCAAAAGTCAGGAAGTTCTTTGTAATGATCAGGTGGAATCTCCTTTCCTTTAATTTGAGCCCATTGCTCCTAGTCCTAGAATCTTAGAATCATAGAATAGTAGAGTTGGAAGAGACCTCATGGGCCATCCAGTCCAACCCCCTGCTAAGAAGCAGGAAATCGCATTCAAAGCACCCCCGACATATGGCCATCCAGCCTCTGCTTAAAAGCCTCCAAAGAAGGAGCCTCCACCACGGCCCTGGGGAGAGAGTTCCACTGTCGAACAGCTCTCACAGTGAGGAAGTTCTTCCTGATGTTCAGGTGGAATCTCCTTTCCTGTAGTTTGAAGCCATTGTTCCGTGTCCTAGTCTGCAGGGCAGTAGAAAACAAGCTTGCTCCCTCCTCCCTATGACTTCCCTTCACATATTTGTACATGGCTATCATGTCTTCTCTCAGCCTTCTCTTCTGCAGGCTAAACATGCCCAGCTCTTTAAGCCGCTCCTCATAGGGCTTGTTCTCCAGACCCTTAATCATTTTAGTTGCCCTCCTCTGGACGCTTTCCAGCTTGTCAACATCTCCCTTCAACTGTGCCCAAAACTGGACACAGTATTCCAGGTGTGGTCTGACCAAGGCAGAATAGAGGGAGAGCATGACTTCCCTGGATCTAGACGCTATTCCCCTATTGATGCAGGTTTGATCCTAGTTTCAAGGGCAGCAGAAAACAAGTCTGCTCCCTCTTCCTTATAACACCTTTTCAGATTGATGGTCATCCAGCCTCTGTTTAAAATCCTCCAAAAAAGGAGTGCAAAGATATTCATCATTCTATGAACGCCTATTAATGAACTCCTATTACGGTACTGCCACCCCCGGTATACGTGGGGGATATATTTCAAGACACACACACACACCCTGTAGATACATGAAACCACAAGTAATAATGAACTCTATATTTTGATTATACTGGGGGCAGAGGTGCATCATAGAATTATACTGGAAGACCTACAAAGACCCACAAACACTTTTGGAGAATATTTTTGGAGCATAAGCAAGTGAAACCTTGAATATTCAATCCATATATAAGGGGCCATACTGTACTTTCATTGCAGTAAAGGAAATATTTTAATTCCCATTAATTAGTTCCTAGGAATTAATTCATTACAGGGGAATAAATACAAGCCATATATTCTAAATCAATCAGATACATGTAGCTTGCACTTTATCCATGAAGTGCTTTTTGGTCCTCAACTGTCTTGTTCCCTTTGCCCAAGTCTAATACGAATAAACATCTTAGAGAAAATGCTAAACAAAAGACTGGAGAAAATAATCATAGCTACGTAAATATCTCAGTAACATGGCAATGGCAAAATTTCCATTCTCATATTTAGCTGTTATTGAAGATTCCATGTTACCATCCCAAAGTATAGATTATCTGCATCAACCCACTTTTAAAAATACAGTTCTCCAAATACTTGTTGAAAAATACATGCCTGACTATTATATGTGTCATCTGGTTCTTCTGGAACTCAAAATCCGACAACATACAGGGACCAAAGTTTGAGTATCACTGCTCTAGGAGTTTGCCATTGGGGATGCTTTACTTGTTGTATTTTCTGTAAAGGAAAACTCCTATGGCATGGAGGTTATACACAAGTCTAAATTAAACAAATCCAAAATCTAGAATGAAACTGGGCTGATTTTGGACACATCTGGAAAATACCTGAAAACAGGATTTCTCTGAAGCAGAATGAATCCAAATCAGAGTGGTCCTCCGCCCGCCCACCCCCTCCCCCCGCAGCTTCATATCTGGAAAATATTGGGTTGAAGAGAAAGGGGAGGAAGAGGAAAATATATAATTTTGTGACTGACTATTCTAGCTTGTAATCTTAATTGACTGCCTCCTTCTGGCAAGCTGGAACTCTGCCTTTTTGGTGAGGTATTAACTACATTTTCTATCCACTCAGCCTGTCTCCCCTGATTTTTTTTTAATGAGTCAGGAAAGATAAACATGTATAATGGCTCTCATCTATCTAAGAAACTTGTCCACATCCTCAGGCTAAACACATTGAAAAGCATCAATTGTCACTGGACAAGTAAAGGGCAGAATTACATATACTGGGTCTGTAACAATTATAACATTCAAGTCTGAGTGAATCCAAGTGGTGTTATATGTATAATGCTAGGCAGGTCCCGTCCCCCCCCAGTGAACTGTCATGTGGACAGAAATGATTTGTTGCTGTCTGTTCTGTCATTAAAAAGATTGGAATGTAAAAATATGTAGAACAGATCACCGTATTTCCCACATAACAGACTTCCAGATCAGCAAAATTTCCACAATGTGAACAAACACACAAACTATTTCAGCCATTTGTTGATTTCCAGTGATAATTTATGTGAGATACAACAATTTGGACAAAGTGCAGTTTATATTTCAACCTGAGGTGAAATTATGCCCAAGTTTGATAACTGCTTTCTGAACCACCTTACTGAAATCTGACTCAAATAAAGTGCCTCATGAACATCTCACAGTCTGAAATAGTGAAGCCTTCAGTTACAGCCCGTTATGGATAGAAAGACTCTATAAGAGTACATCTGCCAAAACAAGCAATGCATTAGTCACACATGAGGGTGTAAATGGATTTCCTATGCCAATGTACAGCCATTTAGGGAAAATGTCACGTATAACAGTCTTAGGATATGTGGCTGGCTGAGCAACTGTTTTTATAATACTGGCACATAAAGAGAAGGCTGCTCATTCAATAAGACTATTCCTGAAATGTGCAATCGATAAAGATACTCTAAAATCAGAAGCCTTCCTATGTTAGGTAGTGATGAATGTTATAGCAAGGAAGGATAGAAGGAATCAAGGATTTTTGCTTAGCCTTGCTAAGCTACATTCTTTGTGCATCTCATTCTGAACATCTGGACCCAATCAAACTGATCACAAGCTGGAAAGCAGGCTGTTGGCTCCCAGAAACGAACTTATCTAGCTGAGAGCTTTGCACAACTTTATTGTGCTAATGAGAGACTCTGGGAACCTAAACAGCCATTTTAAATCTTTCCAATGTTGTTTTGTTTAGCGGAGCTGAAGACACGTAGGCATACCTACCTCCGTGCCTGAGAGAAATTACACTGAAGTCTCGCATGTCAAATCTGGGGTGTCCTCACAAGTATTTGAAAAGGTTTGGTTTAATGAAACAATGGCAGCCTTACAGCTCAAATTTTTATTAGTTTCATTTTTTACAAGCATCCAGGGAGAAGCACAATATTTAATGCAGGATGCTGGATTGGTGCATTACATCGACCGCCGAATTGTCTCAATAGAGGTATGTGCAATGTGAACATTTCAGTGGGAGCAAGCTGGTCATATCAAAATGTATTTTATGTTCTTTGTTAACAGCACATGCGCTGTCTATCTGTATCAGATAAATTAATTGCTTTTCCTTAAAGTTCCATAACAATAATTTCAAGCATGCAGAGTTTAACTAGACATGAAAGAAAAGTGTCAAATTGCAAAGTTGTTTATCAACAGAGGGCAGGAGAGCTGTTTGTGTGTATTGCCTTTATGTGCAAGTAAAATGTAAGTTTTACATTGGCTACAATTCAAAGCTACACGTTTCTAAATTCAATTTATTTCAGTGGGAAAGAACATTCATTTCATTTCATTTGATATTCATATGTTTTATTGAAACTGTTTTTAACTATTTTGTTACTTTTATTGTTTTTATTTTATCTATGTTTTGTTTTGGTTGATCATTTGTATTGGTATCTAGGGGCATTGGCCCCATGTGTAAGCTATCCCAAGTCCCATTTTGGAGATAGTGGCAGGGTATAAAAATAAAGTTGTTGTTGTTGTTAGTTTACCATGGCTTAAAGTATGCTAACTATTTTAGGCCAATGCTAAAGTAATAAATGAGAAAATTTTACAGAAAACAGAATGATTTTAATTCTTAGGACACATCTATTAGAAATGCAATCTGAACTTTGAATTCCAGAAATACTCTACCTGCTTTTAAAAGATGACTTCTCCACTAAACCTTGACTTTGTGCATGTTTCTGAAAGAAGCGCTAATCTTTGCACAGAAGCAAATGGAGTAAAATCAACCTCAACTTGCTTGGGAACAGGAAGGGGGAATGGAAGGGGAGAGGAGAGGAGGAGAATCACACCCTCATGTCTTGTGATTATCAGCAATAGAACTGTAGCAGAAGGGACCTATTATATTGGTATTATTGGTGTTTTTTCTGTCAGTGAAAAGATGTGTTAAACCAACAATCTGAATGCAAAACAGCAATAGAAGAGATACAATATTATGTGATAAGTACCACCTACAGGTACTGTTATCTTGCTATAATTGTGATTTGAAGCCTTTAGTGATAAAGTCCTTAAATGTCTAAGTTTTCAAAATAATGAAAAAGTACCTTAAAGCTCTTGCATCAAGAAAACTAACTTATTTCACTATGGTGAACAGAAAGCACTAATATTTTGATCACAATTGCTTCGAAATTATGTAGGATTAGTAAACCAGTCAATTGCTCCAGTTATGTGTTGTACTAATGAACAGGACATACTGAGTAGCATAAACTTGTGGTACTTCAGGTGCTAATGAACTCAAACTTCCATTCCAAACAGCCACCATACCCAATTCACAGGAATTATATTAATTGTATTCCAATTACATCTGCAGGGCCACGGGTTTTCTCTTTATAGATGTACTTTGGTCTCTTTCACATTATAGTCAGCCCTCTCTATCCCTGGATTCTGTATCCTTGGATTCAACCATCCACAGCTTGAAAATATACCAAAATAATCCCAAAACAAAACTTTGATTTTGCCATTTTATAAAGGTGAAATTATTTTATTTAGCTATTGTATATAATGGGACTTGAGCAACCATGCACTTGAGTACTTGTATGGAGTCTGGAACCAAATCCCAGGAGATACCAAGGGCCAACTGTATAGAACTTTGATTTGAATTTAGCAGTTTTTAGAGGTCCTGGTTGTTTTACTGGAAAACTGTCTGAAACAGAATTTTAATATAGTTTCATTTTCTTGCTAGGAAAATCATCCCCTGGTATGTTTCTTAGTATCTGACAGCAATTAGTAACACAAGAATACAGCTATAGAACCCCTTTTTTGGAACTCTAACAGAAAAGGTGCCAGCTTGGCTCAGCAGGCTTACAATCAACATTTGATAGATTAGGCAAAGAGAACTCAAAGAGTCCTGTGATTAATGAGGGTGAGACAAAGAAAAAATTGAGAGGCATAAGGGAGAAGCAGGGTGAAGCCCAGATTATAGATGATCATAGCAACTGTCATTTGATAAGTTGGGTAAGTGCTGTAATCAATCATTATGTGATCATTCCCCATGGCCTGATGCCGATTATATCCAGAGGTGCACCAAATTGAAAAGGATGACCTTCCAGATTAACTGTGGAGACCAATAATTACAGAAATATCACAGAAACTCATATTTTGTGTTTTGGAGGCCCAAGGCCAGGAAAGGTCACTTGAAATAGAAGGTAAGCAGTTGTTGTTGTGGTGGTGTGCCTTCATGTCAACTCTAATTTACAATAGCCTACTGTAAGATTTTTTCAGTAAGATTTAATCAGAGAAGGGTTGCCGTTTTCCTTTGGCTGGCCCAAGGTTTCATGGGTGAATAGGAATTCAAACCCTGGTCTCATGGAATCCACTGCTCAAACCAATCGACTTTCTAGGTAAGCATTACCGGCCCCCAATTTCCCCCCCCCCCCCCACTTCAATCAATTACTCTCCTAGGTGTCAATGCTTGTGGAGGGAAGATAAGAATCTTACTCCCTGCCATCCCACTCACTTGCCATGGAAGCAGACCACTTGCTAGATTTGTGGATGAAAGGGCAAGGTTGTATGGAAGAGAGGAGGGCTCAGAGATTATCAGAAAGAGCCCCCCACGTATTCATCTGTTTGGTTAGTTCCTTTATTTACCTGATCAGTTTTCACCTCAGGGGAAGAATAGTCGGAATTTATTAGAGGTAATCCAGGTCACGTATGAAGCAGTTCAACAAACAGAAGGTAACTCTCCTTGACATGAAGTGTATATAGTGCAACTCACTATTAGTCTATAAGTAGTGTAAGAAAGAGAGTGCATGGTTTGCTTTCTCCATGTTTACTTTTCCATGTAGCTGCAGCTACACAAATAATTCCAATTATTGTTCATTTTAACCTCCCTCCAAAAAACATCACGTTTGTAATTTCTGCTCTCCCTTTTTTAGGATAGTAAATATAGAAGAATGTCTTCTTTCTTTTTCTCTCTCATTTACTGGAGAAAATGAGAGAAGGGAGGGCAAACTGCCTATGCAGGAGACTGCAAAGCTACAGTTCCAAGTAACAGCACTCCGTTGACTCTTTTCTTTGGCTTCATCCCTTCCAGCTGTGCAACATCTGGATCAGAAGGGGCCTCACTACTATCTTCTGCCAGCACAGCTACTATTTATTTCTGTCTCTTGGAAAGAAATTATTAGGCTGTGGTGAAATTCTGCAGGCAGATGTTGTCCAGCTTTTTCAAAGTTCAAAGAACAAAAGCTGAGTACTTACTGAAAAATATAGAAACTTGAGGTTTCTTCCCTTTCACTTTTCAAAATGTACACTTAAAAATATTGTGTAAATATAACAAATATTTCCAAAGATAGGTATATATAAATACAGCCAGTCCTCTGTATCCATGGATTCGGTATCCACGGTTTCAACCATCCACAGACTGAAAATATCACACACAGACCCATCCAAAAAGCGAACTTTAATTTTGCAATTTTCTATAAGGAATACCAGTTTACTATGCCACTACTGTATATACAATGGAACTTAATCATCTGAGGATTTTGGTATTATGAAGGATCTTGGAACCAAACCAATGTAGATACCAAGGGCTTACTGCATAGTCACCCTGAAACCAGGACTGAGTGAAACCTCCTATTAAAAACATCTGAAATTGAGTGGAGATATTTGGTGGATTGGGGGAGGGGGGGTCAACTCTTAAACCAGAAGCCCTTTCACACTACATAATAATAGCATTATGATTCCACTTTATCTGTCATGATTCCATCTTATGGTATTCTGGTATTTGTCATTTGGGGAAGCACTAGAACTCCTTGGCTGGTAATTCTTTATAGCTGTCCCTAAACTACAGATCCCGGTATATTATATGTTGTCATGGTAGCAAAAGTATAATGATAGTTTGAAAAGGCTCTCGTTCTCTGTATATATGTTCTAGCTGTCTGTTTTCTGATTAAAGAACAGATTGAACAAGTGCAATCAAGATATAGCAGATTATGTGGAAGAATTCCGGGAGTTTTCAAAGAAGATGATGTCACGCGTAGAAGGCCTTGGCATTTTAAAGACAGAGCTTAAAAATGAAGTGGATCATTTGCTAACAAGAGTGGAAAGGGCTCAGAGAGAAATTGACTACTTTGAATCTGCAAAAGAGTCACCAAGCCCCTGCATAGAAGTAGACGAAGACCTACTGGAGCAACAATTGGTGGAACAAGAAGAGTCTAAGAAAAAAGTCAAGCTTATGCTTAATGCAAGTAAGAGCTATTTACCCGTAATATTTTATTTTTACTGTTCAATCAATGCCTCAATTTGCATCTCAAACCGAGGCACTGCCAAATAATGCAATTTTGAAACTGCTTTATATGGCAGTGTAGACGGGGCCTGAGGCCCCTTCTATACTGCCATATAATCCAGATTATCTGCCATATAATCACATTATTGGCTTTGAACTGGATTATATGAATATACATTGCTATATAATCCATTTCAAAGCAAATAATCTGAATTTTATTCGTCAGTGTAAATGGGGCCTGAGTTGTCCTGATGTGAATGTTTTGTTACATACCTGTTGTATGGTTTTTAGCAGAAATCAAGGGACAATCTTATTTAAAAACCCAGGGTAAAAAATATAAGGCTTGTATAAAAATAATAGAACTCCCCTCCCACCTTTAAAAAAAACCTCATTGATTTTCGCTTTTGGTGTGGCTATGTTGATAAACTGGCCCTCATTTTAGCCATGCAAAATTTTGAAGGAAGAGCAATAGGTTGTACTGTGTCAATAAA
Source organism: Anolis carolinensis (assembly GCF_035594765.1). NCBI lineage: Eukaryota > Metazoa > Chordata > Lepidosauria > Squamata > Anolidae > Anolis > Anolis carolinensis. The sequence continues at coordinate 277,912,976 of NC_085841.1, read as the reverse complement.
CATTTATTTTATTGCTAAAATCCTTCCATTCATGTAATGGCAAACCTGGATCTAACCCATTTCTTACACAGCTTCACCATACAATACTTTCAATATAAACTGGCTATAAACTATACGGTGGTTGCTCCTATAGTAAGAATACTGCCTTGTCTCCATTAAATATTTATGGCATTCATGAAAGATAAACTTTGAAAATAATTCATATCCTTGCACACTTTCTCTAAGGCCCCTTCTACACTACCATATAATCTATATTACCAAAGCAGATAATTTGCATTATCTGCTTTGAGCTGGATTATATCAGTCTATGCTACCATATAATCCAATTCAAAGCAGATACCTGGGGCCTTAGCTTTTTCTTTCCTTTGGATGCCTAAAATCTGTTTCTAAATGCTGAACCTTGGTCATAGGTCACTGCCATGCTAGAAATTTGAGAAATGAAAGAAATTTTCACAGATGGGGCAGAATTCTTATTTGACTGGGCAATTTCCATAGCTGTTTCCTTGGAGCCACTGTGGTAATTGCTTCTGACTGGCTACCTGCAATACTTTCTACAGTAACTAGAACACTGCTTCTTAAACTGTGGGTCCTGACCCTTTAACTCAATGTTGGGATCATGAAAAAGAATTCAGAATATGACCTAGTGGAAATTTAGACATTTAATGAATTTGTTGTGCAGTGTTTGCCGTGGAGTCTGCAGAAGAAGCTTCAACTGTACTACATAAAAAGAAAAATCAGCATGTTTAATAATAAATAAATAAATAATAAATAAATTTTATTTTTATATCCCGCGCCATCTCCCCGAAGGGACTCGGGGCGGCTCACAACAGGGACAAGCCCGAAATAACAATACAACATATTTGACAAAAACTTAAAACATTCCAACGATACACAAAATAAAATAATGGACAATACATTAAAATCCAAGCAGATATAAAATCAGAGTAATTAAAAGCAAACCGGCAGGGACAGGTTTCATAAAGTGCTGTATCATGGAAATAAGTAACAGTGATAAAGTGTTAGCAAGCTTTGCAAATACTGATTTGTTATCAGTATTTGTTTCATACCTATGTTATATATCTGTATATACACAGGGGTCACATAAACATTTCTCTAGCCACAAGAGGTTCCGAGTAGAATAGGGGTTTTTTTGTGTCAGGAGCAACCTGAGTCGCTTCTGGTGTGAGAGAATTGGCCGTCTGCAAGGACGTTGCCCAGGGGACGCCTGGATGTTTTTGATGTTTTTACCATCCTTGTGGGAGGCTTCTCTCATGCCCCCGCATGGAGCTGGAGCTGATAGAGGGAGCTCATCCGCGCTCTCCCCGGGTGGGATTCGAACCTGGCAGCCTTCAGGTCAGCAACCTTCAAGAAGGGAAAAAAGAACGACCCAAACAATTACCGTCCGGTCAGCCTCACATCAATACCAGGCAAAATTCTGGAAAAGATCATTAAGGAAGTGGTCTGCGAACACTTAGAAACAAATGCGGTCATTGCTAATAGTCAACACGGATTTACCAAAAACAAGTCATGCCAGACTAATCTGATCTCTTTTTTCGATAGAGTTACGAGTTGGGTCGATACAGGGAATGCTGTGGATGTAGCATACCTGGATTTCAGTAAGGCCTTCGACAAAGTCCCCCACGACCTTCTGGCAAACAAACTAGTAAAATGTGGGCTAGACAAAACTACGGTTAGGTGGATCTGTAATTGGCTAAGCGAACGAACCCAAAGGGTGCTCACCAATGCGTCGTCTTCATCATGGAAAGAAGTGACAAGTGGAGTGCCGCAGGGCTCCGTCCTGGGCCCGGTTCTGTTCAACATCTTTATTAACGACTTAGACGAAGGGTTAGAAGGCACGATCATCAAGTTTGCAGACGACACAAAACTGGGAGGGATAGCTAACACTCCAGAAGACAGGAGCAGAATTCAAAACGATCTTGACAGACTAGAGAGATGGGCCAAAACTAACAAAATGAAGTTCAACAGGGACAAATGCAAGATACTTCACTTCGGCAGAAAAAATGAAAATCAAAGATACAGAATGGGGGACGCCTGGCTTGACAGCAGTGTGTGCGAAAAAGACCTTGGAGTCCTCGTGGACAACAAGTTAAACATGAGCCAACAATGTGATGCGGCTGCTAAAAAAGCCAATGGGATTCTGGCCTGCATCAATAGGGGAATAGCGTCTAGATCCAGGGAAGTTATGCTCCCCCTCTATTCTGCTTTGGTCAGACCACACCTGGAATACTGTGTCCAATTTTGGGCACCACAGTTGAAGGGAGATGTTGACAAGCTGGAAAGCGTCCAGAGGAGGGCGACTAAAATGATTAAGGGTCTGGAGAACAAGCCCTATGAGGAGCGGCTTAAAGAGCTGGGCACGTTTAGCCTGCAGAAGAGAAGGCTGAGAGGAGACATGATAGCCATGTACAAATACGTGAAGGGAAGTCATAGGGAAGAGGGAGCAAGCTTGTTTTCTGCTGCCCTGCAGACTAGGACACGGAACAATGGCTTCAAACTACAGGAAAGGAGATTCCACTTGAACATCAGGAAGAACTTCCTCACTGTGAGAGCTGTTCGACAGTGGAACTCTCTCCCCGGGGCCGTGGTGGAGGCTCCTTCCTTGGAGGCTTTTAAGCAGAGGCTGGATGGCCATCTGTCGGGGGTGCTTTGAATGCGATTTCCTGCTTCTTAGCAGGGGGTTGGACTAGATGGCCCATGTGGTCTCTTCCAACTCTACTATTCTATGATTCTATGATTCTATGATTCTAACCCAACCTTCAAGTTACAAGTTCAAGTTACAAGTTACAAGTAGAACAGTTTAAGAAGCCCTCAGTTAGAGCATCACATTGTGCTAGTCTATTCCACCTGTTCTATGTACATTTTTACTAATGTTCTTGCAGGCTGATAATGAGCACTATAAGTTGTTTTCAATATTTCAAGGGAAAGAGTTATTGGCCATATTGTAGCTATATGAGAAGCCAGGCATGTGTGCACATACATCTCTGACAGTTCATTTCAAACTTTGCAGTGGCTAAAAGTACCAATTGTCCTACTTTCAAATAAAGTCTAAAACTCTCATTTGATGCAGATATAATTCAGAGTACCCTACTACACAAGGTATTCAAGAGTGCTGAATTTTCTCCTCACTATATACATAAGCCTCAGTCACTGGCATCCAAGAAAATCATTTCCCTGAAGGAAATGGAAATATATATATATATCTACTTGGGAAGCTGAAGGAGGCCCTCAAAGAGGGCTGTAATAAAGCAACAGAGGTTTCTTTAGCCTGTTGCATAAGGTTTTTGGCTACCACTTCCTGCCTTCAGGGCTTGTTTACTCATTTTGACTGCAAATGCTGTACCTTATTAAAAGACATTCTTGAAACTTCAGATAGTGTTTCTTCTCACTTGTACTGCCTTTGGCAAACAGGTTATTATTATTTATTTTTTTAGTAAACTGCATTAAAGTGTTTGCCAGAAACACATGGCTCTGACAAGAAAATATTTGGGTCCTGGATTCTAACATGAACTAGGAAGCCTATTCCTGTTGCTCAAATGTGTGTGTGTGTGTGATGGAGACAGGCTGCAGTTTGTTTACAACTCTATGATATAATGAAGAAGTTTTCAATATCACTCCACTGAGAATAGTTCCCATGTGCTCTATATTTACAATGGGATAGGATGCAATTCATTGACAATTAAAATACATTTCCTGTATCCACAGAACTGATATATGCAGTTTTACTTATCCATGATTTTACATATCCAGGTATTCAAGTAGGATTTCCTGGACAAACTATACTCTTTTCTTGGTAATTCCATCATTCATCCTATTGAAAATAGGGTTTGCTATTATGCTCAGTTTCATGTATTCGCACAAAATCCAGGAATGTATCCATGGAGAAACAGCAGGGATGAGGGGTGACTCTGTGACACAATGCAATGCTTTGTTGTGGCGACACTTCCTCCATCACATGGGGGAAGCATTGCCAAAGCGCCATGGATCTGTACTGGTTCCATTGGACCCAGCACAACACAGGCAGGCTCCCATGTTTGGAAGGAAGCTTCCTAGGACGCTTCTACTCTGGTTGCCGGCAGGCCTTCCACTGGACGTCCAGCTACGTTGTGTGATGGGCCATGTGCCGATCCATCGCTGGACTGGTAGGGAAGTGTCCTAGGACAGTAAAAAAACCTCATGTGATAAAGTGGCGGGTGAAGTGAAATCTTCTGAATAGGCGCACAGACCACAAAACAAATGTTATAAAAATGGAGTTACACTTAAAAATGCACTTGTTCTGACTTACATACAAATTCAACTAAAGAACTAGCCTACTATCTTGTCCATAACCTGGGGACTGCATGTACTGTGGTAACCCATAGAGTAATGTGTAAATGGATTGAATATCATACCTTCCACTGGTCCCAATCTGGCCAGAGATAGGTCTGATACATCTTCTCTTGTCATAGTTTTCCAGCTGCTTCTCACTTAACTCAGCAAGGAAAGAGGTGAGAGCAAAGCCAACATTTTGTTCTTCCCAACAAACTTAGACAGCAGCAAACTGCTATAACCTTTCATAGCTTGTACATTTTCCCCCATTAAAATAACTTTCGCCATCTGACCACACATCTGATGTTACTTAGCCACACGTGTCCCAATTTTCATCTGAGAAATTTTAGAGTATAGAACAGGCATGTGCAAACTTGTGCTCTCAGGGTGTTTTGGACTTTTACTTCCACAATTCCCAACAGCCTACCAGCTGTTAGGAGTTGTGGGAATTGAGTGCACAAGTTTGCCCATGCTTGGTATAGAATGTAGTTGTGGCTGCCATAAGATTTTTGCATGAAGTTCAGGTTGAATCTTGAATATCTCCAATTTTTAAATAGGAAATTAGAAAGAGGTCTATAAAAAAGTAAAACCTGGCTTGAACTACTGTCAACTGAAGCATTAGATGGACTACAGGAATGATAGACCCATTTGGCTCCATATATGGCAGTTTGTTCTGACCTGATCCATGGCAAGTCTAAATACAGGAGAGTCTCACTTATCCAACATAAACGGGCCGGCAGAACGTTGGATAAGCGAATATGTTGGATAACAAGGAGAGATTAAGGAGAAGCCTATTAATCACCAAATTAGGTTATGATTTTAAAAATTAAGCACCAAAACATCATGTTATACAACAAATTTGGCAGAAAAAGTAGTTCAATACGCAGTAATGCTACGTCGTAAGTACTGTATTTACGAATTTAGCACCAAAATATCATGATGTACTGAAAACATTGACTATAAAAATGCGTTGGATAATCCAGAATGTTGGATAAGCGAGTGTTGGATAAGTGAGACTCTACTGTACCAGAATTTGGAGATTTATTTAAAAATGTATACTCACAATTAGCTGTAGTTGTAGCCTACGACAGCAAATATAATTAGATGACATTATAGCAAATTTTTGGAAAGTAATTTTCCATTTTCAAAAGGAGGTAGATTTTTAAAAAAAATAGTGTTTCAAGCTGTTATCCTGTCATAAATAGCATATTGTCCTCATCTTCACTCATTGTCACTTCAACATATGCAACAAAGCATGAGGAAGCAGCATGAGATACCACACATGTCAGAACTCAAACCTTGTGGGATCTATTTCTTATGTTTTTAATAAGACCACAGCCTCATAACTATCGAAGTAACCGAAATACATTTATATTGCAAATAGAATAACATTATCTCTCATTAAATTGCAACCATTAAGTATAATTATTGCAACAAGGGACCAATCTACACTGCCATATAATCCAGTTTCAGAATGCAAATTAACTGCATAGAACTGGATTATATGGCAGTGTAGACTCATATAATATAGTTCAATGTGGTTCAGTCTGCATTATATGAGTCTACATTGACCATTATATGGCAGTGTAGATGGGGCCAAATATTCCATTCCTAATAACTCCCAAGCTGTGGGTGGGACTCACTGGCCAAAATCAATCACAGTTCAATGTGCCCATGTAGTTCTTGCAAGTATAAACAGCAACAAACTAACCAATAGAAAAGCAACCAAATCTGACTCATATTAATAAAACCAGTGCCACAGTTTGAAAGAGACCAAGGCCATCATAAAGCAAAATAATAACTGATTTGTCTTTTAAATAAAACCTAGGTCAGGGTCTAATATGTACAGATACTCTATGCCAAACAAACAAAAATAGCAATTGAATTCTCTATTATTTCTTCACAGTTGTCAAATTGGATAAATATAGCATTAGACAGTGAAACAGCTGGCTTGACTTGAGTGATGAGATATAATGCCAAAGAAGAAGAAAAAGGGTTTATATAAATATATATTGAGTATCCCTTATCTGGACTGGGAGCCCCTGGTGACACAGCAGATTAAACCACTGAGTTGCTGAACTTGCTGACCGAAAGGACACCAGTTCAAATCCAAGGAGCAGGGTGAGCTTCTGCTATTAGCCCCAGTTTCTGCCAACCTAGCAGTTCCAAAACATGCAAATGTGAGTAGATCAATAGGTACCGCTCCAGCGGGAAGGTAATGGTGCTCCATGCAGTCATGCTGGCCACATGACCTTGGAGGTGTTTACAGACAATGCCGGTTCTTCGGCTTAGAAATGGAGATGACCACCAGCCACTAGAATCAGAAATGACTGGACTTAGTGTCAGGGGAAAAGCTTTACCTTTACCTATCTGAACTGATTGGGAATAGGAGTGTTTTGGATTTATTTTTTTCAGTCTTTGAAACATCTGGATTTGTATATACATATGTAATAAGATATTTTGAGTTGGGACCCAAGTCTAAACATGAAATTCATTTATGCTTCATATGTGCCTTATACATATAGCTTGAAGATAATTTTATACAATATTTTAGTAGTTGTGTGCATGAATTAAAGTTTGTGTACATTGAAGCATCAGAAAGCAAAGGTGTCACTATCTCAATCGCACATGTGGGAAAATTGGATGTTGGATTATTTTGGATTTTAGAATTATGAATAAGAGATGCTTAACTTGTATATTCAAAATGGATATAATACTTTTTTGGCAACAAATTGTTCAGGGTGGCTATGGAAAAGTAAAGGACAGCATTCAAAGAAGTCCTTGAGTTGACAGAATAATGCTGTCAGTGGATGTTGGCCTGACTGAAATGCTTTCCTTCTCTCTGTATCCTGTGTCAGTCATCAACACCACTTAAAAACTTGGCTCTGGAAGTACTATTTTACAGATAATAGTGTGACATAGTGGTGATGATTGACTCTGGAAACCAGAGTAAGAATCTGCAGTTGGCCATAAAATCCTACTGGGAGAGTCACACACTCTCAGCCACAGAAAATCCTGTGATGGGGTCAGTTTAGGGTACCCATAAATCAGAAATGAATTGAAGGCACACAACACCCCCAACAATAACAACTAGTTATTATGGGGAGCAACCAGTGTGCAATGAAGTTGCATTTTTAAAAATGTAATGAGTATGAGTGAAGTTACCATACCGGTAAATCAAATAACAGTTTCAAGTCGCTTTCAAAACCTAGACACGTTTTTACAAGAATCGTTTTAATGTTATACCATTCTCTTATCAATCCTTCTTTCTTCTTTTAAGAAGATTAACAGAAATTAACAGAAAAGTAACAGGCAGGGAATGTGTAGGAAAGAGAAATCCACCAGGATAGATTTGCTAACATGATTATTTCATCAGTGCAAGTCCCAATTGGATCTTCACTGGAGAACAGAGGAAGTGCTTCTAGTCACCAGTGAAGCTTGAGTTGTTTTTGTTGGGTTTTTAATTCCAGAATCCCTCGCTGAACGGATAACTAAGAAGTCCAGATGGTGATCCCCAAGGGAAATTACTCTCCCCTGGCATTGCAGTTTTCATTTATTAATCTGTGATGTAATATTTGACTTTGTCACTGTTCTGGTTTATAGTGATCGCTATCACAGGGTTTTCTTGGCAAGATTAGTTCAGAGAGGCTTTGCTTTTGTCTTCGTCTGTTTTGCCCACAGTAATTCATTGGGCAAAACACAACAAATTAACACAATGCAGCATAGTTGCAAATACTGTCTGAAAGCTCCCTGAGACATTACCTTCTTCAAGCTGATCAAAAACCTTTCACACTGCACAATTCTAGTACTATAATTTGTCTTTTTCTGCTGTGATAGCAGTCTATGAAATCCTAGGACTTGCAGCATAATGAGAGATACTTACAACATTCCCCCAGTTGGTGTCACAGGGTGCATTGCATTCTCTCAGCCATAGAGGAATTACTATCATTATCATTGTTATTATACTTATTTGTATCTTGTTTTTCTCCCTAAAATGGGACACCAGGTGGCTTACAACTTAAAAAAAGATAGCCGTTGTCAATGTGAAACCTTCTCTTAAAAATCCTATCAAGAAAATCCATTGATAGGTCCATCTTGTGTTCACAATGTGTTGAAATCAGTTGGAAGGCTGGTAACAACAAAGTTATAATTATCATCCAAGGACCCCTACTATCATCCAAGGACCTCACCAAAATGCAAATTCCATGGAAGGCAGCCATGGCAGTTAAAGTGAAATCCTAATGTTATGACTGTTCAGACTCCAAGGTGTGATAATGAGAAATTTGGACCAGATGTTCAATGTTCCATTTGGCAAATTATTTTCTTTAACAAAACCCAGAGCAATTACGACAGGTGAGTCTGGGGCAAGTTTGGGGAAATAATTTGAGCATTCTGCAGTTGTGATGGAATAAGGGGCAGGGAGATATTTACATAGCAAAGCAAAACACCTGTTAAACTTGTTTTGATGACAAATCATTTTTTTGTCCTGTTGATTGTTGTTCTTTTCATTTAAAGGTTGCAACTACATGATTGCAGGTATCAAGTCCCTAAAGATAGTGAAGAAATCTGGAGATGAGCATGGCTCATGGTTGAAAGACCCAGGCAAGAATCACCAAAAAATTTATTTCTTAACTGGGACAAAGAACAAAACTGCCATGGAGTTTGCAAATATCAGGGCTTTTACTGAAAACAGCAAAAAACCATCGCCTCGGAGAATTAATCTGCCATTTCCATGGCAAGGAACAGGGCATGCTATATATAATGGCTTTCTGTTTTACCATAAATATGGTTCCTTAAATGAAGTAATTAAGTTTGATATTCAGAAGAGAAATGTGACAGACCAGATGTTTCTGTCTGATGCAGGAGAGACACCTGTCTATGAACTTAACCCTTCTGTAAAAATAGACCTAGCTGTGGATGAACTGGGATTGTGGGCAATTCATGCTGAGCCAGGTGGCAGCAGAAAACTGGCCCTTACCAAAATCAGCCATGAAAGCATGGCTGCAGAGTATACTTGGGATACAAACTGCAAAAGCCAGAATGCAGAATCAGCTTTCATGGTATGTGGTGCCTTGTATGTAGTATACAATTCACCAGGGGGAGGCACGCCTCGTATAGAGTGTATTTATGATACTTTAGATGTCATCAATCCTTATGAAATCCCAATCATTCATTTCCCCAAACGCCAGACAAGTCATTCTATGGTGCATTATTACCCCAGAGAAAAGCAACTCTTTGCCTGGGATAATGCATCCCAGGTCATTTACAAGCTCTTGACAAAACAAAAGAACTAAAAGAATAACAACAATCCCAAATTAGAAAATCACTCTTGCATTCCATCCACCTTTCTCAGTAAAAGTATAGGTACTAGAACAGGCTAAAGAACGTTGTTGTTGTTTTCTATTTGTATTGTATACATTTTAGAATTGATTTTTACCACTCTCCTATACTCTTTTAAAAAAACATTATTTTCACTTCTCTCCAACCATCTCTGAACACTGCAAAGAGCTAGTTCTCAGATGCAACAGCCATGAACATTTCTTCTTCAGATTGCAGATCAGGGAGAGAGTACTAAACAACAATCTGGTGGTGGTGGCGGCTTTTTGGAAGCTGTAGGCCTTGAATAAGTTACTATTTTTATTATTACACCTAGCCATGCTAGCTAGAAATACTCAGAATTTCAACCCCAAAAGTATATTTTCCAAATTCAAGGAGAATGGAAGTGTCCTGAATGCTGAAGGAAAAGTGAAGACTAAAGGACCTGAACAACAATGAGGGAAGTGTTGAAGATCTATCTTTTGTTCTGTCCCAATGAGGAAAAAGGAGGGACATAGGTATTTTTACCTTAGAAACAGTGCACCCAATTTGTCTTTTCTTTCTTGCTTGTTCCCCTCCTGCCTTTCCCTTCTCCAGAGTAGTATTTTCTACTCTAGTTTTTTCCCTCTCAATTTCCTGTTCTCTATCCCAATGCCACCCCAGACAAACATCATGAAATTATTTCCAAGAGCAACATCAGAAGACAACCATTCAGTAAAGAGAAATCTGCCACCCTCTTAATGAATTGGCTGTTTACATCAGAATCCCCAAATCCTCAAATATCATGTCATATTTTCCCATATTCTCCAAGTCTTCTGATTCCCAAGTTTTCTCAGGCTGCCTTAGCTAACTTTTGTTCCCATTCTAGCAAAACCTTAAAATATTCAGCTATGCAACATCTCAACCAATTTGGACCTCTCCAACCACCAGTCCCTTTCTGCCCTGAATACATTTCATTTTGACCTTAAAATGGTACACATTTTGATTTTCTCCTGAAAAAGAACAAGATCTCTGGGGAGATCACATTCTTTGTTTTTAAAGGTCCCTGATTCAAGCCCCGATATAATCTGAAATGTCTTGGAACGCTTCCTGCTAAAAAAACCTCTAGGGTCACTGTCAGTGTGTAAGAAATGCTATATGGGGCTGCTCCATCATTAGGAAAGTGAGGCAGTGGTGGCTGATAAGGTATTGTGGAGAGTAAAGCCATGAATGCTATCTGAGCAATTTCTGCATACTAGGTCTGGCAATTTTTATCTCCACAAGGGCCAGATTTTTGGTCAAGCTTAATTGCCTATTCAAAACCAAGTTATCCCCGAAACTGCAAGCAAATATATTATTTTCTCCTGCTTCCTCCACTATTGTGAAGATATCAGTTAATAGTGACCAAAAGTATGAAATCTTGTATAGGGTTGCCAGGGCCATAGCCAGAAAAAAAATTCGGGGGGGGGGGGGGGGGGCTGAAGCTTTTATTTGAGGAATCATGAAGAGTAGTTTCATAACACAAAACAATTTAGAAATCAGGCTCCATCGATAAACTTCAGTGGACACTCAAGGCAGATAAACTTCTGTGGACACTCAGGGGGATTTGGTTAACCAGTTAAAATTCATGAGTAAACCAGTTTTAAAAAAAACTGAAAACTGTTCGGGGAGGGGGTTGAACCCCTAAACCTCCTCTTGGCTACAGCCCTGGGGGGTTGCCGATTCCTTCTATTCAGAAAGTATTGGTCTTTGTAGTTTGGTGAGGTGCTAGAAGTCTCTGACTGAGAGATTTAGCTACCACTTCCTCAGGATTCCACAGGATGTTGTCACAGCAGCTAAAGTGGATTAATAGTGCTATAATTGTAGTGTTATATGGCCCCTAGTGCTTTGATTCTGTAAATGATATCTCCAGTATATCAAAAATGGGAATTGTGTGACCCTCCAAATGTTGAACTGCAATTCACATCATCCCTTGCTTACATAGACAACAATGCAGAATGCTGGGAGTTGCAGCACAACAATATTTGAAGGGCTGCACAATTTCACTTCCCTGTTTAGCCAGGGAAATCCACTTCATGACTTTGGTAGGATCATACATGTGCAGCACAACAACTACAACTCATCAGAGATGCAGGTCATGCTGTGTGGCACACTCACCACTGTCCTCCAAGAAAGAGCAGCAAAGGAGAAACATCTTCAGAAACGGTCACTGCTGAACCCCAGCACGCACCACCAGAAATACTACTTGATGCTCCACAGAAAGCTGGAAGGCACCTTGAGATATCAAACAGCCAGTATGGGGATCCAGGGAAGTCATGCTCCCCCTCTATTCTGCCTTGGTCAGACCACACCTGGAATACTGTGTCCAATTTTGGGCACCGCAGTTGAAGGGAGATGTTGACAAGCTGGAAAGTGTCCAGAGGGGGGCGACTAAAATGATTAAGGGTCTGGAGAACAAGCCCTATGAGGAGTGGCTTAAAGAGCTGGGCATGTTTAGCCTGCAAAAGAGAAGGCTGAGAGGAGACATGATAGCCATGTATAAATATGTGAAGGGAAGTCATAGGGAGGAGGGAGCAAGCTTGTTTTCTGCTGCCCTGCAGACTAGGACACAGAACAATGGCTTCAAACTACAGGAAAGAAGATTCCACCTGAACATCAGGAAGAACTTCCTCACTGTGAGGGCTGTTCGGCAGTGGAACTCTCTCCCCGGATTGCGGTGGAGGCTCCTTCTTTGGAGGCTTTTAAGCAGAGGCTGGATGGCCATATGTCGGGGGTGCTTTGAATGCGATTTCCTGCTTCTTAGCAGGGGGTTGGAATAGATGGCCCATGAGATCTCTTCCAACTCTACTATTCTATGATTCTATGGGGAAGAAGTTTTACAACAGACATAGTTTGATTGAACATTCCTGCTATGTGCATAATGGATCCTTTGGGATGGAGGTGATTTCCTTTTAATAGCAGGGAAAGGGATTTTCACTTCCACACAAGATGGGGAAGAATACAATGTAGAAGTCTCCTTCAATGTTCTTGTAGTGTGTGAAATTCTAGTTGGTCTCATAATTTAAGATCTCCACTGATATAGAATCACAACCATTCTACAAGATATTATCTTCAGAGCTGCTGCGGCCAATTCACCAGCCAGTAACCATACATCTTTTGAAAATCTTCTCCATACTCAGTTAGGTTTTCCACCAAACATTAGACATGCAGTTCTGCCAGCACCTGTACTAAAAGGCTTACAGTTTGGTAAAATCTGCTACTGCCATAGCCTTCAGGAATCATGTATGATCACTCGTGGCCAAGTATGATTGTCTTTCAGAAGTAGTCTTGGTGTTGGGTCCATAAGGATCCACATGGTCTTTCACATTGAGGACATATTCCATATAGAAAACAGTCATAACAAGTATTTGCTTGACTTGCATTCCCCTTCTCCCTTTCGCCCTCTATTTATGCCTTCGCAAAATCCATAGTACAGCTGATCCCCAGTAAAACACTCAAATACTAGAGCTTCCCAGTTCTGTGTTTAGGCCACATTTTCTTTAGGTTAACTTTAAGCCCATCTTGAAATCTCTTTTGTTGTCCACTGAAATTCTATTTTCCATTCTTATGCTGAGAATAAAGTAACTGCTTTGAGAGACTGTGATTCGGCATTCAGACAACATGGCCAGTCCAGTGAAGTTGATGGCAGAGGATCATCATTTTAATGCGGTTGGTGTTTGCTTCTTCTGGTCTTCTCCTTCAAGAACACTCCAAGTAAATCTAGGTTCCTCAGTAGGATTCATGATATCTGTGTATTCTTGTAGCTATCTGTATGCTAGTTTTCCTAATATAGAGGATATGTTTCTAAAGAAATGAAATAAAGAATGATATATTGGCACAATTTTTAGTGTGTTTTAATTCAGATTTCCAGATCGAGCCATATTTGGATGGGGGGCGGCCTGGAAAAGTGAATGACAATGTCTCACAGAAGACTCACATCTTGTTTCCTTATGTTGAGATAAGAATAGTTGTTTATTCTATAAGTTATATCGGTGGAGCAGCCATACTTCAAGAATTATTTTCAGAAGTATTCTCAGGTATAATAAAGGGAACTTGCAATCATTCTAATGCTCTGGTTGCTTAAATTTGAATAAAAGATGTTGAAATATTGTATGCCTCTTTCCAATGTGCCTATATTCTTCTACCACTCAGATTTTTCTTGGCTGCCTTGGCTCAAGGATTCTCACGCTCTGGCTAAACCAAAAATTATATTCAGATTGAAACCATTGATTTCTGCTCCCACTATGCACCATCTCAACTCCGGTAGAGTCTCGCTTATCAAACATAAATGGGCCAGCAGAACATTGGATAAGCGAAAATGTCTGATAATAAGAAGGGATTAAGGAAAAGCCTATTAAACATCAAATTACGTTATGATTTTTCAAATTAAGCATCAAAATATCATGTTTTACAACAAATCAACAGAAAAAGCAGTTCAATACACGGTAACTTTATGTAGTAATTACTGTATTTACGAATTTAGCAGCAAAACATCACAATGTATTGAAAACATTGACTACAAAAACATTGGCTACTAAAAGGCAGATTGCGTTGGATAATCCAGAACATTGGATAAGGGAGACTCTACTGTACTCATCTTTCTTTGCCCAAGGTACTGTCCCATTTTTGCAGCACTCATCACAACTGCATCCTACTTCATTGATTTCTCCACACACAACAGCTACTTGCTTCCACCTTCAATGTGGTGGCTGTGAGAGGCTTGCTCATACCACTTTCAGATTCTTAGTCTCTCTCCTGCCTTACATGTTAGCAGGCTGGAGAGAATTTAGGAAGAGAGAAGGAGAGACTGAGACTGAAAAATGGTGGGAAGCATTGTTTCCACAAGGTGCCTTTGAACTCCACCCTTTTCTCCTTCTCCCTTCCCACTGTTCTTCTTTTCCCATGGTATGAAAGGGCAGATGGTGGGTAACTCCTTCTCTTATCTCTTCTTCACCTCTTTATTTATTTATCTATTTATCATATTTGTGCTCCACCCTTCTCAACCCCGAGGGGGACACAGAGCGGCCTCACATATCGGCAACAATTCAATGCCTTAAAATAACATTCAATTGGTAAACATCTACATCAAAACCAGATAATTAAAACATCTAAAAACAATTACATCAATTATTAAAATCATATAATCCAAAGTCATAATCCTGGGCCATTCCAATTGTCATTGCACAGATTTAACATTCATTTATTGCACTGCAGTTATTCTCCAAAAGCTTGGTTCCATAGCTATGTTTTTACTTTCCTTCTGAATGCAAGGATAGAGGGAGCTGCTCTAATATAACTGGGGAGGGAGTTCCACAGCTGAGGGGCCACCACTGAGGAGGCCCTGTCTCTTGTCCCCACCAACTGAGCCTGCGAAGGAGGTGGGATCGAGAGCAGGGCCTCCCCAGAAGATCTTAATCTCCATGATGGTTCATAGAGAGAGATACGTTTGGATAGGTAAGCTGGGTCGGAACCATTTAGGGCTTTATAGGCTAAATCCAGCACTTTGAATTGTGCTCAGTAGCAAACTGGCAACCAGTGGAGCTGATGTAACAGGGGAGTTGTATTCTGTTTTCTTTATGTTTTATTCTTCTCTATTCTGTTTCCCTCCCCCCTCTTTTCCGGCTAAGGGGAAAGATGATGGTACTCCACTGGAATTCCCCAACCCTTGGGAAGGATTGGGGAATGAGGAAAATTTACTGCCTTGTTGAATAAAAAGGTCTTTGCTTTTCAATGGAAGGAGAGCAGAGGATGCCAATCTAGTTTCCTGTAAGAGGAAGTTCCAGAAGGTGGGAGCAGACACTGAGAAGGTCCACCTGCTATCATATTCTCACTAAATGAGCCTGCAATGAGGTTAGGACTAAGAGAGAGCCTTCTATTCTATCTCATTTGACAGCAATGGGCTAGTTTCAGGAAGCTTTATCTACTAACAGAACAAATAGACTCCTAGCATCCTCCTGAAGCAATCGCCTTACTTGGCTTATTAATACTAGTGTTAGTAGTTGTCGCTTGATTATATTTCCCTGGTTGGGACACAAAGCGGATAACTTCTTTATAAAAAAAACACAGTTAAAACATATAAAACATAAAAATTCAAAGAGAATTAAACTAAATCAGTTATTACAATAATTAAAATACAATTCTATAATAAGAAAGCTGTCAAAAACAATTCAGCATCCTCTAGCTCATTTCAGTTTTAAAAACCAGTCTGAATAAAAAGGTTTTGGCCTGTCGTCAGAAAGATAACAAGGAAGGGTCTAATGTTAGGGATAGTCCTGGGGCTACTTTGCCATTTATGCAGGAAATAAACTTGATGGTAACCCCCCTGAAATGTTTCAAGAGCTACATTTGTAAACATACAGTGTAATCAATTTGTGATTTGCTGGGGGGGGGGGGGTTGGTGGCCCTTAGTAAAGTTAGCATTATTTCTCAATTAGGGCGATGGGGCTGAGTGCAGCAATGTTTGCTGCCTTGCATGTTGTGCCTCAACCAATCACAGGCTGGTTTTTTTCCCAATTCTAGGTCTTCCAAGAATTGGAATTCCAAGTCCTAGAATTCCCTGTTTTTTCCCCACAAGTTGTCTCCTCCTCTCAGTAGGAGAGAAAATCAGTGCATGAGTGAAACGTTTTGAAACTTTCTCGGAATTATGCCCTAATCATGTTCTGCTCCTGTGGGGAAATTCAAAAGAATACCTCCTTTTGTTTTATTTATGTTATTTGTAAGAATTTTAAAACATTCCCAAAAATTTATAATTACCAATCTTAGGTGCCTCTTTCCTTCCTGATGTCAGAACTCCTGAGAAGGAGGAAAAAGGCAGAAAGATGAGGGGAGAACACTGCAGGAAAAAAGGAAGAAGAGGAACTATGTATCTACAATATCCAAACCCATGTGGGATTTCCATCTCACCCTGAAATGCAAAATGATTCTTATCATCCTGGCCACTTTATGTTATTTTAAAAAGTAGAAAGGAATGTTATCTTTCAGAGGTCAATACAGTATTTTACTATCTTCTGCTTTGCAAGCAACACTCAGTGGGATTTAGCAACTATGAAATGCACCAGTTCTGCAATTGGATTGCCTTCTTAGAACACCAACTTTTTATTCCATTTAAACTTCCTGTAAATATTAAAAGTTATGTTACAAGAAAGTCATTCTTACTTTGGATTAGAAATGTTAAAGAACTATCTATGGAGACATTAGCTGATGCAATTGCAAAATTTAGAGTGGGATGTGTTGGTCTTATCCTTTACTGAACATCAAAAGACAGAATGCCTTAGGAGCTCATTCTGTAAATTAAAACATATACTGCATTCCCAATTTAGGAGGCTTAGTGTGCATTGTATAAATAGTAAGTAGTAAGTAAGTAAAAGTTTATTTGTATACCGCCCTCTCTCCCGAAAGGGACTCAGGGCGGTTTCCAATATAAAATCAGCATAAAACATTGTACAATAAAACACTGAAAACACTATAAAACGCTATAAGAATTAGAAACAAAAACAAAACATAACAATTGACTAAAACAATCACATAAGCAGAAGGAATATAATCACTCAAATAACATGAATCTGCAAAGAAAGAGGAAGAAGAAAAAAAAAGACCACTGGGATGGAGGAGAGGATGGCCTGGAGGGACCACTAGAACTAAAATGCAATGTGATATTCTAAGATGGGGCAGAGGAATAAAGTGCAGTGTTTCAAGTCAAAGAGGTGGCCTGTGCAACTACTATAGCTATGGGCTCGGTTATCCAAAGGCGCAGCGGAAGAGCCAGGGTGGGTGCTTGCCGGATCTCCTCCGGAAGGGAATTCCGGAATTCCAGATCCGGGGAGCAACAATAGAAAAGCCCTGCTCCCTCGTCCCCGCCAACCGAGCCTGGGATGGTGGCGGGAGCGAAAGAAGTGCCCTACCGGATGAACGAAGAGGACGAGTGGGTTCATAGCGGGAGATGCGGTCACAAAGGTAGGCGGGTCCCAAACCGTTTAGGGTTAAATATAGGCATAAAAACCTCTATGATGGATGAACTACTGAGCACTTTCAAACAACTTCTTGCAATGTAAATACAGTAATGCACAATTCATGGCATGGACATGAGATGGCGCCAAATCCTTGCATTTTCTTTTCCTGCATTTATTCAGAAAATTTCCATGTGATAATTTAGTTTCACCTTGGGTTGCCATAAGTCTGAAAGGACTTGAAGTCACAAAACAATAAGCACATTCAAGCTACATTTTAGGAAAACATTTTTGCTTGGTTGTTTTAAAGGAAGGATTATTCTGCCAAATGAATGTGCCCATACTTAAAATAGTACTTCTATTGCAGGAAATTTCCCACTTTCCCCCCAACATTGTTTGGAATGTTGTTTTTAAAGTTATTGTGTAACCTGTTTCAAATTCCTTCCCATAACAAGAAAATGTAGCAATTTGTTGCACAGTATTATGCTAATTGCCACTTTTTGATTGTTTTTCCTTTACTAATAGAAATCTTGTGAGATTTACATTTGAAATTCAGCTCAAAACAAAGAGATATGCTAAGCAGAACACCATTCTTTCTCAGGCCAGAGTTTATTTACACTGTTTACAGCAGACACACTGCTGCAACCCAGGACTGAAGGTCTGTCTTGAGCCCTACTTCACCAACCTCCCAATGTCAATGCTGCAATATAAAAGCAAAAAAAAAAAAATTCAACTAAACAGAAGACAAGAAATGACTGTACTGCCATAAAAAGACTTTGTAAAAGGAGCTTCTTTAGCAGAAAATTTGTTAACAGAGGTATGCCTGTAATTAGAAAATAGTATGCTTAAACCTTCCAGAAATAATGATTTTATAGCTTGTGTTACTCTAATAAAATTATATTGTGCATTTGTTACCAAAAATAGTAGCAAGCTGCAATTAATATTATTACTTGAAACATGTCATTTCCAAGTCCTGGAGAAATGCAATACTTTACCCAGCACCGGCACTTCTGTGGCAATAAATGTTACAGAGCAGTGCAAATACGTAAGAGCATTTCTCTCTCAGTCCTTCCACTAGAAAGAGTAAGGTGGCTGTCTCAGGCTGAATCTACACTGCCCTTTAACCCAGGATCTGATACCAGATTATCTTCTTATTCCGGATTATCTGGCAGTCTAGACTCATATAATCCAGTTCAAAGCAGATAATCTGGGATGAGATCCTTGGGATATAGGGCAGTGTAGATCCAGCCTTAGATAGCAGCTTTTTGTATTAAGAAAAGTTAGCATATCAATATATTATCTGAGTGTTCTAGTCTATCAGATGTTAGTGCTTGATGATTTGGGGTGATTCAGATTCTTACAAGATATATATTCTTTCCTTTCCTTACTTAGTTTATCCATACCTCACAACCTCTGAGGATGCCTGCCATAGATGTGGGCGAAACGTCAGGAGAGAATACTTCTGGAACATGGCCACACAGCCCGAAAGACATACAACAACCCTGTGATCCCGGCCATGAAAGCCTTCGACAACACAATCTTGAGATTTTATTGCATTCCATGGCATTGCACAGTAACCAACAGTTGCAACATATCAGCAAAAGTACCATCACATGTGTCTGCATCACATAACTGCACTGATTTACTAACACACACTCCTACTTCCACATAACTCTGTAGGCACACCTTCCTGCTGCTCCATAATTTTTAAAAATAATTTTAAACAATTCCAGATATGGATAATATACAATAAATCAAATAAAACTTCAAAGAAAAAAAATACTGCCTTGGGAATAGTGAAGGGGGGAGTGGAGAGGAGGAGAATCCTGCTCGCCACCCCCAATATCACTTCAGTATCTACATGATAGCACAGAAGAGGAAGGGCCCCATTACACAAGGTAAGTAATGGGAATGTGGTACAATTTGTAACTAATGGTAGATTTTTCCCATTAAAAGCAGGGGATTATCACTGGGAGGAGGCAGACGTTCAACCGTATGTGCATGGCATCATGTGATAGGTCCTGCTTCAATGCCAATTTGCCTTCTTCATTTGAAAAAGCCTAGGGATCAGTATGGTATCATCAGATGATGCAGTGTTCCAAATAGTGACACTGCTTGTAATTGTTTTGTTATGCATGAAAATTTTATTAATATAAACATATCAATTGGTTTTGGTGCTAGTTTTGTTGTTATTGATGGTGGTGGTGATGATAATCATCTTTATCATCATCATCATGATAGGAAAGAGAATTGATACAGACATATTCAACCCTATGTAAAATTTCTGGAGAACTCTTAAAATTGCAACCCTATAGAATTATTTGGCAACATATACCACAGAACACAATCAGGAAGACTTGAGCAAACATGGATAAAACAGAATCATACAACTGTACCTGAAACCCCTACAATAGAAATGGAAAATGTGTAAACCTCCAGAAGTTGTTGGACTGCAAACTCCTTACTACTGGAAATGCTGGCTAGATCAGATAACAGCACCATCCCAGGTTTTCAGACAAGATTCTTTTCAAGCCTTATCTTCTCTGTTTATATCCTATCCAAATGTTAATCTATCCCAATCGACTTAAGTTCTGAAATCAGACCAAGTGTGTTGAGCTTAAGTAGAGTGGTCAAAAGTTTTCACAACATCTGCATACCTAGGAGGCATAGTTATTTCGCTACTGCCTACAGGTATAGCTTTGATTTTCTCACCTATTATATAAGAACAATGATGCACGAGGGCAAGCATGGTGCAGTGGTTTGAGCACTGTACTATAACTCTGAAGACCAGCGTTTCCCAAAATTCACTGGGAGATCTTGGGAAAGTCACAGACACTCAGACTCAGGGGAAGGCAAAGGCAAAATTCCCTCCAGAGAAATTTTATCAAAAAAAGCCTGCCTTAGGATCACCGTAAGTGAAAAACAAATTAATACAGACGGCCACAGTAAGAATAAGTTGCAAAAATATTATTTCTCATACACATGTGTGCTTACTTACTTACTTAGGCAATCCCTCGTAGCTCGAGGACGATTGTCTTCCATCTTGGGGGTGGGTTCTTAGGTGGCTGAAGAGACCGATTCTTGACCCGCATATTCTCCCGCAGTGAGGACATGTGTGCATGCATATGTGTAAACTAGTATAAAAATAATTTACAGATATAATAAATAATTTTCTCAAATCCAATAGCTGTTGAGTACTTTAAAAAGACAGAAAGTATCTTGTTAGAGAGTATATATAAAGAGATTGCTTCAGGTACCATTTCTCAGTTTCTGTTGCTTTTCCACATCATGCTTTTTGGGAGAACTGAAGTTCCTATTCTTTTTTTCATAAATGTGCTTCATTGTGGCTAGGGGGTGGGGTGGTTGGGGAGAGAGATTTGTAATACAGATAGAACTTTGTGACTTTAGTATGTCACCACTGTTGATGCCTTGAAACAAATAATTCTTTGTGGCTGTGGAAGGATTTTCAGCATGATCAATTAGCCAAGAGCCCAGGACAGCTGAAAGAGTGCAAGATCTGAGAACAGCTGAGGCTTTAATCTGCAGTGGCCGAAAGTGTCATGTTAAAATATGAATTCAACTGCTTATTTCACTGCCTTGCCTGGGCATGTAGATGTCAGCTGTGCATGAAAAGCCCAGAATGAAAATATACCGTTAATGGGCCAGAGATCATGTGCATGTCTGACATGCACATATAGGTCTAGAAATTTTAGTCAAAAATTGACCCAAAAGTCCTGGGTTGACTTATCCATGGGTCAATGTGAGTATTCTACCTTAACTCTTATATTTAAAAAAAGGCATGAGAACAAGGAGTTGAAAAAAAGTTTATCTTGCAGCAAAAATGTACGCATTTGATGAAAATCCAAAGTGACACAAACATATGACTTCAGACCCCACCTTGTTTACCCTTACAAGTTGTTTTCCTCATGTAAGCAATCAAAGAAATATTAACAACCTAGTTAAAAGCACGTGCAGCTTGCCATCAATCAACATTTCAGATTGTTCTAGGAAATTGCCTTCTTTCCTTTGACCTGTTTATGACAGGTCAAAACATAGGTCAATGTATGTAAAATTAAATCACCAGGAACCTAAGGTTGTTGACATCAGAGAGTCTGTCACTCTAAACAAGGAATGTACCCAAGGAATGCAATTAACAGTTGTAGCTAGAATATGGAAGCAAAAGGAGGTACCGTCCATCAACGATTGGATTTTAAAACTGCTTGATATAATACAAATGGATACGTTAACTCAAAGACTAAGAGAAGTCAAAGAAAAAACAGACTGGCTGGGCTTCAGAGACTTCATTCATAAAGAAGGATATAATTTAACAATAGACTTATTTGATATGTGATATACACCAAAACTACAAGACTGTTAATACCAGAGATGAAAACAGACTACAAGATTTGGAACCCTCAAGAGGTCAATAGGAAGTCATCCAAAAAACTTTTTTCTTTTTTCTTCTTTTTTTTTCTTTTTCTTTTTTTTTTTACACCTATTTTTTAATTTTTATTATTTATTTATCTTTCCTCTCCTGGTTTTATCTTCTTTTGCTTTTTTGGTCTCTGGTCTCTACTTTCACCCCACTGTCTACACACAATTGTTTTCCTCGCTTTCACTGTAATTATAGATAAATGTGATGACTCATGGGCCTTGTAGTCCTGCTCAGGACATTGTAATTCCTGATGAAGATGAAAACTTGGGTTTTTTACCTTCCCAGTCTGAACTGGATTCCTCTCAGCCAGATCTTTCCCAGGCAGATCTGGGAACCTTGCACCTGCAAGAAAGTTGTCTCCCAGAAGTATGTCAAACAAGCCCAGAGCCTACTTCTCCCGTATTCTTGCGTCGGGAGTTTTGTAAACAACAGAGAAGTTTAGATTCAGCTTCGCGCAGGAGTGCGAGGATTGCAGCTAAGAATGTGGCCAATTAAGACTGCTTCTCGTGAGAATCTTTGGGGAGTCTCACATCTGGTCTCAGAGTTAGCTTTCGGTTCTGATTCCCAGAGAACTGCTTCGGCGGGAAGCTAGACTCTATTTAGGTGTTTTACCCGCGTAGTAACTTCGCGGAGTCAATTCGTCAGCCTACGGAGCGAGTTGTGTCTGGACAGCGCGCTCCGGTTCAAGCCTCGCTCCTGCTCAAGCCTTGCCTTGCTATCCAGCCTTCGCCTTGCTTCCCAGCCTTTGTTTATCTACGGACTTTGCCTTGTTTCCCAGGATCAATCCTTGCCTTGTTCCACGGATTTATCAAGTTATTCCACGGACCTTGTTCTTGTTCTTAGTTACCTTGTTCCACGTTCAAGCCTTGTTTCAAGTATCAAGTTATTTTCTAGCCTCGCTCAAGTTTCATGGACTAAAGGACCTTGTCATCTCCCCTCACTTTGCTTGGCAAAGTGAGTGTTTCGGTTATTGGATTACAACTTTGGACCTTAATATTTCTTATTGGACATTGCTTTTTTGGACTAATTCTGACCTTTCCTGAAAGGTCTAATTCTGGACTATTTTCTACACTTGTTTTTATTAACTTTATATATTCCTACAATAAAGATATTAGATAGATTCTGGCCTCTGTGTATGGTTATTGGTGCTCTGCAGCCTGGGTCGTGACAGTTTGACTCCGCCCCCCTAAGCACCAATTAACCTCGGCCAGAATGTCTACCGGAACCGTACCTGGGCCGAGCGGCCAGCCGATTACCTACACCATCGACAAGGAAGAGGTGGACCGAATCCGTGATAAGCTCAATGCACAGGATGGAGAAATAAGGGGTTTGAAGGAACGCGGAGTTCGTCTTCCGGCCATGGCGTTGCCAACCAAGTTTACTGGAGAAGCTTCTAAGGTTCATGTCTTCCGTCGCCAATGTCAAGCTTATCTGGAGGCCCGTGCTGCCGAGTTTCCCCAAGAAGACATCAAAGTGGCATGGGTTTACAGTCTTCTAGACGGGCCAGCGGCCAGCTGGGCGACGGCACTGTTCGACCAAGCCTCTCCACACCTAAGATCAGCGCAACACTTCTTGGACCACCTCAAGGAGACTTGGGGAATCGAGGACAATTTGGAGGCAGCCGGTCACAAACTCCGTCGCCTTTTCCAAGGAGACAGACCTATGTCTCAGTATATAGCCGAGTTCCGAGTGCTGGCCCACAACACCGGCTGGAACGATGTAGCCCTCAGGGGACAATTCCGGGAGGGTCTCAACATTGAAATGCTGGAAGAAATCTCCAAGGTGGATCCTCCCCAGACCCTCGAGGCACTCATTGATCAATGTTTACGGGCTGAAGTCATGATTGCCAACAGGAAACAGTGGGTTCGAGGCCAGGGCAGTAGAGCCGGGGCAAAACCCCCCGCTCCCGCCAGCGTTCAGCCACGTCCGGTGTGGAGACCCCCACCGCCAACCCCATACCCCAGAGGAGGCGAGGAGGTGCCGATGCAGTTGGGCAATGTGCGTCCCAGACTAGATGCCGCCGAGAAGGCCCGTCGTCAACGCTTAAACCTCTGCTGGTACTGCGGGAACGGGGGCCACTTCGCCAGAGAGTGCCCAGCCAAAGGGAAGCCTGCCGCCCGTCTTGCGGCGGCGTCCTCCACGGAGACGAAGGCGTCTGAGCCGACTGGCACACAGCCGGCGGGGGAAGCCAACGACCGGGTGTAGAGGGGCTCGCCAACCCGGTCAAAAAATCCATCCAAGAGCCGCCAACCGGGGTCCTGTTCCTTCTCGTGGTCACATTATGGTCAGCAAAAAGGGGACCCGTCATGATCCACGCCATGATAGACTCTGGAGCTACCAACAATTTCATCGATAGAGAGTATGCCGACTCTCTGGGATTACAATATCATGATTTCAAGAATGCCCGTGTGGTGCAAGCCATAGACGGCCGTCCCCTCAAGACGGGCCCCGTAAGTCAGTGGTCGGAACCCACCAGGATGTGGATAAGGGAACATATGGAAGAGATTTCCTTCTTTGTTACCGAGGTTCCCCATTTCCCTGTGATTTTGGGAATTCCATGGCTGACTCTCCACGACCCTAACATCTCCTGGTCCAACAGAGAACTGCAGTTTGCTTCACCGTACTGCCAAAACCATTGCCTCGTAGCCAAGGTATGCCATGCCACAGACACCGAGCCCATCATCACCTTGCCAAAGAAGTACTCCGAGTATTGGGATGTATTCAATGAGAAAGAAGCCGAAAAATTACCCCCACATAGACCTTATGACTGTGCCATTGACTTGGTGGAGGGGGCCCCGATCCCGCGAGGGCATCTCTACTCCCTGACTGAACCAGAGCAAGAAGCTCTCAGGGAATTCCTAGAGACAAACCTTCGCAAGGGATTCATCAGACCCTCTCAATCCCCAGCCGCCTCCCCAGTGATGTTTGTGAAGAAGAAGTCAGGGGAACTACGCTTGGTGGTGGACTACAGAGCATTGAACAATATCACCAAGCGGAACAGCTATCCCCTGCCTTTAATCTCGGATCTACTGGATCGGCTTCGAGGAGCCAAGGTTTACACCAAGCTGGATCTTCGGGGGGCTTACAACTTAATTCGCATCAGGGAAGGGGACGAGTGGAAGACCGCCTTCCAGACCAAATTCGGATTATTTGAGTCCCGAGTTATGAATTTCGGTTTATGCGGAGCCCCCGCAACGTTCCAGCATTTTGTCAATGACATTTTTCAGGACTATCTAGACAGGTTCTTGATAATCTACCTGGACGATTTTTTGGTGTTTTCCAGATCACAATCAGAACATGAGAACCACGTCAAAATGGTGTTACAACGATTGCGGGATCATGGACTTTATGCCAAGCTGGAAAAATGCGCTTTTGATCTACAAGAGGTAGATTTCCTTGGTTACCGCATCTCGCCTCTAGGGCTTTCCATGGATCCAGCCAAAGTTTCAGCAGTATTGGAATGGCGGGCGCCAACTAACAAGAAAGAGGTGCAGCGTTTCTTGGGGTTCGCGAACTACTACCGCAAGTTCATTCCAGATTTTGCCCGCTGGTCCGACCCCATCACTAGCTGCATCCGTGGAAAGCAGCCTTTCCGCTGGACTGATCAAGCAGAGAAAGGGTTCCAGCAACTAAAGAAACTATTCACCTCCCAGCCAATTCTACAGCACCCAAATCCTGGAACCCCTTTTGTGGTGCAAGCGGACGCCTCTGATGTGGCAATTGGGGCTGTACTCTTACAACCGGTGGGAGATCACCTCCACCCCTGTGCCTTTTATTCTCGTCAACTAACCACACCAGAGAGGAATTACACCATTTGGGAAAAAGAACTACTGGCCATAAAGGCAGCCTTTGAAACTTGGAGACATTGGCTAGAAGGGGCCAAATTTCCCATTGAAGTCCACACTGATCATCGTAATCTAGAACATCTAAGAACTGCCCGCAAACTAAATCAGAGGCAGCAACGTTGGGCTTTATTCTTTGAACGTTTCAACTTCCAGATCCATTATGTGACCCCAGCCCAAACCAAGCAAGCAGACGCCCTGTCACGTAAACCGGAATACGCTGCAGGACGCAAGGAGACCTTTGAATCCCAACTGCTACAACCTGAGAACTTTGCCACGCTCACGGTGGGGAACACCAAATCCATTCCCATTGGTTCAACTTCCCCTACTCCAGGACCCATCTGTGCTCAAGAAATCAGGGCTAGTCAGCAAGCAGATGCCTGGGCGCAGGACCAACTTCGCCAAGGTCTGCATTTCCCCTTTTCGCTTAAAGATGGGCTGCTCTGCTATAGAAATCATGTCTATATCCCACCCGGACCGGGCAGGGAAAAGGCGCTTCGTCTGTGTCATGACTGCAAACCAGCAGGGCACTTCGGACTATTTAAAACTATGCATCTGATCCTAAGGGATTTTTGGTGGCCCAAGATCCGCAAGGATGTGGAAAAATATGTCAACACCTGCCCAGTATGCCAGCGCTCCAAGATACGAAGGGAGAAGCCCTCAGGGCTTTTACACCCCCTTCCTACCCCATCTCGCCCATGGGAAATAATTTCCGCGGATTTCATCACTGACCTACCACCTTCCTGTGGGTTCACCACGATCTTAGTGGTGGTGGACCTATTCACCAAGTTAGCCCATTTCATTCCCTGCGAAGGCCTCCCCACGGCCAAGGAAACTGCGGATTTATTTCTTCAACATGTTTTCAGACTACATGGATTGCCCAAGAGTTTAGTCACAGACCGTGGATCTCAATTCACCTCTCGTTTTTGGAAGGCACTACAAAAACTATTGGGCATAGACTCTCGCTTATCTTCAGCTCATCATCCCCAAACAGATGGGCAAACGGAGCGCACCAATGCCACTTTGGAGCAGTATCTTCGCTGTTATGTAAACTATCAACAGGACAATTGGGCTTCTCTGTTACCACTGTCTGAGTTTGCCTACAACAATGGAGTTCAAGCTTCTACAAAAGAAACGCCGTTCTTTGCAAACTACGGCTTCCATCCACGTTTCTTTCCCCCTGTCATTGAAACTTCAGAGGTTCCCGCAGCAGAGGATTGGCTGCAGGAACTCACAGCGGTGCAACAACTTTTGCTCCAGCAACTGGACCAAGCCAAGGAGGACTATAAACGCCACGCTGACAAACATCGCCAGCCGGGTCCCGAAATCAAGGTAGGAGATCGGGTTTTCCTGTCCACTCGCTTTCTGCCCTCCCACCGCCCTTGCCGGAAGTTAGATGCCCGTTTCATTGGCCCCTATCCAGTGGTGGCGCAATTAAACCCCGTGACTTTCAAACTCCAACTTCCGCGTTCAATGCGCATTCACCCAGTGTTTCACCGTTCCCTGCTCCTTCCGGCGGATGGTGTGCGTCCTGATACAGACCAACCGGCCCCCCCTCCTGTTTTGATGAATGGGGAGGAGGAGTTCGAGGTTGAGGACATTTTGGATTCTCGCTTTCACCGCCGCCGCCTACAATATCTCATTGACTGGGTGGGTTTTGGCCCTGAAGAACGCTCTTGGGAAGACGCCTCCACAGTCCATGCTCCTGATCTAACCCGTCGCTTTCATCAGACCTATCCCGCCAAGCCGCGACCTCGCGCCTCGGGGAGAGGGCCCCAGTTTGGGAGGGGCCTTGAGGAGGGGGATAGTGTGATGACTCATGGGCCTTGTAGTCCTGCTCAGGACATTGTAATTCCTGATGAAGATGAAAACTTGGGTTTTTTACCTTCCCAGTCTGAACTGGATTCCTCTCAGCCAGATCTTTCCCAGGCAGATCTGGGAACCTTGCACCTGCAAGAAAGTTGTCTCCCAGAAGTATGTCAAACAAGCCCAGAGCCTACTTCTCCCGTATTCTTGCGTCGGGAGTTTTGTAAACAACAGAGAAGTTTAGATTCAGCTTCGCGCAGGAGTGCGAGGATTGCAGCTAAGAATGTGGCCAATTAAGACTGCTTCTCGTGAGAATCTTTGGGGAGTCTCACATCTGGTCTCAGAGTTAGCTTTCGGTTCTGATTCCCAGAGAACTGCTTCGGCGGGAAGCTAGACTCTATTTAGGTGTTTTACCCGCGTAGTAACTTCGCGGAGTCAATTCGTCAGCCTACGGAGCGAGTTGTGTCTGGACAGCGCGCTCCGGTTCAAGCCTCGCTCCTGCTCAAGCCTTGCCTTGCTATCCAGCCTTCGCCTTGCTTCCCAGCCTTTGTTTATCTACGGACTTTGCCTTGTTTCCCAGGATCAATCCTTGCCTTGTTCCACGGATTTATCAAGTTATTCCACGGACCTTGTTCTTGTTCTTAGTTACCTTGTTCCACGTTCAAGCCTTGTTTCAAGTATCAAGTTATTTTCTAGCCTCGCTCAAGTTTCATGGACTAAAGGACCTTGTCATCTCCCCTCACTTTGCTTGGCAAAGTGAGTGTTTCGGTTATTGGATTACAACTTTGGACCTTAATATTTCTTATTGGACATTGCTTTTTTGGACTAATTCTGACCTTTCCTGAAAGGTCTAATTCTGGACTATTTTCTACACTTGTTTTTATTAACTTTATATATTCCTACAATAAAGATATTAGATAGATTCTGGCCTCTGTGTATGGTTATTGGTGCTCTGCAGCCTGGGTCGTGATAATAAAAGCACAATAAAAACTATTATTTAAAAAAAACAGTTGTAAAGCAAGAAGGAAGCTTTCTTTCTTACCTATGTATTAAAACACAGGTTAGGGTCTGAGGGTTATCTAGTTGCCTATATGATCTTTTCACTTTCATACAATAGAGATCTCGGGATCTCAAACCAGACTGGAAATAGGATATTTCTGTTATACTAATTATGTTTAGTTTCTTATTAATATAATTTACATCATGAAGGCATTTATTTACTAATTCCTATACTGATATTTCTCTGCTGAAATGCGCATGGCTATTTTGTGAAACAAACATTTATTCGTTCTGACATTCATTATATCTCTTCTTTACATCAAGAATGTTTCCAGTGTCTTCTGATTGAGTGCTATGTAGCACTTTGCTAACATAAAATGTCAGAGACAGGTACTGTCTACCACATTTTCTCAAAGCAGGTTTAGTTATTCTGGCACAATAGGGAAAATCACACAAAAGCATTTCCCATTTCCTGGCAATGTATTATAATAGAAAATAACTTTCATTCTCCTGCCCTTTCGTGATTCCCAGCATCTGCTATTTCTGCAAGGATAGGTAGCTGTGGTCTTTCAGATATGTTTCTGTTTTTGCTCCCATATTCCTTCAGCAACTGCTATGCTAGCTTTCTCTAATGTGTGTTGCATGCAAACAATGTAAGAAGACCATAGCTAGCTTAAGCTGAGACTTAATCTTGACAAGACAGAGGTCCTCCAGGTCAGTCGTATGTCTGATCGGGGCATAGGGTGGCAACCTGTGCTTGACGGGGTCGCACTCCCCCTGAAGGCGCAGGTCCGCAGCTTGGGGGTCCTCTTGGACTCGACGCTGACACTTGAGGCTCAGGTGTCGGCGGTGGCTGGGAGGGTCTTTGCACAATTAAAACCTGTGCGCCAGCTGCGACCATGCCTCGAGAAGACTGATCTGACCAGGGTGGTCCACGCCTTAGTTACCTCTAGACTGGATTATTGCAACACACTCTACGTGGGGCTGCCTTTGAAGACAGCCCGGAAACTGCAACTAGTACAACGCTCGGCAGCCAGGTTTTTAACTGGAGCAAATTACAGGGCGTGTTCTACTCCCCTGTTTAAGGAGCTCCATTGGCTGGCGTTTATTTTCCGAGCCCAATTCAAGGTGCAGGTCATTACCTACAAAGCCCGAAATGGCTTGGGACCCGCCTACTTTCGTGACCGCATTTCCCCCTATGAACCTGCATGATCTCTTGTATTGTATGTGTTTTTATAACTTGTTTTATTGTTGTTTGATTTGTTTTACTGCTTGTTTTTATATTGTCATGACCGGGCTTGGCCCCATGTAAGCTGCCCCGAGTCCCTTCGGGGAGATGGGGCGGGATATAAGAATAAAACTATTATTATTGTTGTTGTTGTTGTTGTTGATGATGATGATGGTAGGGCTACTCCTTTTGAGAGAGACAACTGCTTGGGAACATCCCAAGTTCAAGTCCAGGTATTTGCAGCTTCTTAAGGGTTTCAATAACAGGTCTAACACAGACTTATGCCTGAAGTTCTAAACCGTACAATTAATAGATCAGAGTAGACATTACTGGCATATTTATTTATTTATTTCCAACATTTATTATATTTCCAACATTCTCACCCGAAGGGACTCAGGGTGGCTTACAACAAATGGCAACAAATTCAATGCCTACACATAGTTGAAAATCATAACAGTACATAGAATCAACTATTAAATACAATAGAAAAATTTAAAACATATGGTTAGATCCATTCATCCAAGAAACATCATGCTGTAGCATATATCACTGATTGGCTTATGTGAGTTTCAAATAACTTCATATGAATATATTAGAATATGAGAGGCCCCCACATTTTACTCAGAACAGGAATCCCCAGATTTAGTCAGAATGTGAAAGTTTTCCTTAATTTAGATGATAGTGACTCAAGCTTCCCAACAATACTTTCTGAGGAAAATTATTTTGTATTCCTACCAGTAGCCCAAAGATCAAAACCCTGTTTCAAAGAGTTTCAGGGTGCTTGAAGAAATTTTCTAGGTGTTGTGAATCTCCCAAATTTATCTCAGACCACTGACCACATTGGCATTGGATGATCGAAACTTGAACACCAGATACATTTTTCATCCTTGTTTCAAATTATCTCAACAAGGGAGGGGCCCCTCTTTGTTGATCTCTTTCCAAGCTTTCAGATATAGAAAACAAGTGATTTTCCTCCCCAGTTTAGAAAGAGTCTCAGGTGCCAGGGCCCAAGAACCCTTCTGTATGAGGTTCTGTTTTGCACCACATTTTCTCAGTCTGCACTGACCCCATTAAAGCCACATCACACACTTCATGGTGACATCATCATAACCAGCCACATATTGCTCCCTGCTGAACTCACTTCACTGTTAGAGGGTGATTAGCATTTTCAATCAGTCAGTCTTTTTTCAGACACACAGCAATGGACACTACAGTTTTTTGTTGTTTTTTTCCCATCATGTAGGCAAATAAATGTATTTTCAGTTAAGTGAAATTGTGCTAATACTGATATGCAAACATCTACAACAAACAGGAACCTTGTTTATAAAAAAATAAAATTTAGCACAGGAAATGGCCACTTCCTGGGGGGAATGCCACTTGCCACCTACCGCTAATTACTCCCTCCAACTACACCATAAAGTGATACCACCTGGAGTGCTGGTCGCACACCCAATAGTCTGGATTTTCTGTAAAACCTCAGAGTAAAAGGAAACTTTTTAAAAATGGATTAAATCCTAAAGAAACATATTGTAAGTGAATAATTTTGGACACTGTGAGTCAGGATCAAAGAACCTACAAGATATTATTCTTAAACTTCATGTAAACAAGCCCTGGATCAAATGGCATTAAAATGAGGGTAGAGAGCTGGTTCTCTAACCAAAAGGGATGAGAAGATATTTCATATTTCTGCTAACGCTTTGCAAGAGATTAAATAGCCAATACTCTGCTCACTCTGAAATTTTTAAAATCTCAAATATGTGGGGTTCAGTTGTTTAGTAAGCAGGTCACCACATGAAGCCAGTTTGAGACAATTAACACCCACTCTCAATAATGTAAATGTACATACTAATTTCAATATTAGCAGAGTTGAGCAAGTTTGGCTGGGGGTGAGGAAAGGGGTAAAGTTACTGAAGGTTGCACCTATTACCCTAAAATGGTATTACAACTCCAAATTCTATCAGTCCCACTCAGCATGGCTAGTGGTGGCTATGATGGGATTGTAATCCAAAATATATGGGAAACCATGGGCTTCTCTATCCCTACCACACCATAACCTGGGAGTAAATCCCACTGATTCCCCTAGAGACTGTGTCTAAAATATGTATCATCAAATTGTTCTGAAAATTCATTTCAGTTTAATGAAACTTCTTCTGGTGTAATGTTGATTAAAGCTGCAGCCACATTAGATAGATGTTAGGAAAGGCAAGCATCCTTACTTCTGAGTAAATATAGATAGGATTGTGCTGTGAGTTTTCATTTCTTTGAAGGCTTGTTCTTGTTGCCAATTTACTAATATCATCTGATTCTCAAGCCAGTGCAGGACCTAGTGCGGTGTATGTCCAACAAGGAAGAAATGTGTAATAAAGGGGATGGAAGAGAGAAGTTAAGTATTATTTACTCAGCTTTTTCAGTAAATTTTTGAAAGCTTCTGCAGTGTTTTTTCTACATACAGTAGAGTCTCACTTATCCAACGTTCTGGATTATCCAATGCATTTTTGTAGTCAATGTTTTCAATACATCATGATATTTTGGTGCTAAATTCGTAAATACAGTAATTACTACATAGCATTAATGTGTAATGAACTACTTTTTCTGTCAAATCTGTTGTATAACATGATGTTTTGGTGTTTAATTTGTAAAATTATAACCTATTTTGATGTTTAATAGGCTTTTTCTTAATCTCTCCTTATTATCCAACATATTCGCTTATCCAACGTTCTGCCGGCCCGTTTATGTTGGATAAGTGAGACTCTACTGTACTAATATGGAAAAAATGTGGAAATTCCTAGAATGAAAGATTTGGCCATTAAAGTGTTTGAGATAATAGATTTAACAATGTTGCTGACAGGAAAAGCAATCAATGGTGTTATAAAAGACTGGAAACTTTTCATTCAACTTAACTAGGAATAAAGAAAAGCTAACACTTGCACACTTAAAAACATTTAAAATTTATTATCATATAAATTGGTG
This sequence comes from Anolis carolinensis, assembly GCF_035594765.1. Lineage (NCBI taxonomy): Eukaryota > Metazoa > Chordata > Lepidosauria > Squamata > Anolidae > Anolis > Anolis carolinensis. The sequence continues at coordinate 277,880,090 of NC_085841.1, read as the reverse complement.
GGTTAATAAATATGTAATGGTAGGAATTTAGATTAAATATGCATCTACACCTCTAGTAAGAAAGCAAGAAGTCACCTTTTAAAAATCTTTTAAGTTTATATTGTGTTAGTTTGTTTTCATTAATTGTATATTTATACTGAGGAATGTTTATATATTTTATAAAATGTTTATATATTGGTAAAGTGTGTTTCTATGATGTGTTTTCTGTGTAATCAAAATGCAAAAAAATCACAAAGTCTACAATATTTTTTCAACAATTTAAGTTGCATACAAACTTATAAGGTTTGTGCATGTGTAAATCATTCTCCATCTTGTAAAATTTCTCATTTCAATACAGGGGAAGGGAATGTATGGGGAGCAATTTCTACTCCTAGCCTGACTAGAGCAAAGCTTCTTCAGCTTTCCCCACTTGTGACCCCTTTCTACCCATTTTTTTTTTACATAACCCAGGGTATATAAAATAGGTATAAAATCAGACATTTACTGATAACAACTTGGCATTTGTAAGGCTTGCTAAACAGGGTGATTTTCCTTTTTATGAAGTACAGATGAAGCATTTTCTGCAGAGTCCACTGTAAACACTGCACATTGTTGCTAACAGAAGCATGTAAATGTCTAGCTGTCATTTAGAAACCTTTTATTGTTGCAAAATTTTCCACAACCCCAACACTGAGCTAAGAGAACCCCATTTGGGGTTGGGACTCACAATTTAAGAAGCAGGGATCTATGTACTTCAGATGATGCAATATCATCTCAGGTTTCAGTTTCTGTTCCAAATTTATAGCTTCTTCAGGTCTGGGGGATCAAACCTTTACATCATACCACTGTCTTTTGTGGTAGTCTGAGCATTCTCCAGCCATTTTCAAGCGATTTTTGATCAGAGGCTGAGGCGGCATGGCAGTTTCAAGGAGTTGAGAGGACATATTTAGACCATAATCACACTTTGACCACCACTGCATTGGCATTGGTTTGCCATATATGCAGAAGGATATGTTGGACTGTTATCCAAAAACAGCTTTCAGCATTTCCCAAATGCAACATGGCATACTGATATTTCTTTTTAGAAAACTAAGGGGGTTAATACATGTTAAAGAAAGTTATTCATCAACCCTGGCGATCAATGGGGTGACAGATATCACAACAAGATAGCCCTCACATCCCCAGTCCACCAAGGTGGCTTTTATTACCTTACCAATGTAAAATTCAATAAAAACTATTTTAATCGAAGAATGTTATTCATCCACATTTTAATTACGCTATCCAAAGACTTTGGATTTGTAATTGAACCTATTATGGCTGTTGAAATATGGTTAAATTCTGCTTGTTAAACCACTGCCAAATTTTAGAACATTCAGCAACCAGATGTTGGTTTCATTTACTGGGTCTTTGCAATGAAGATGTAAAGGCATCACTTAAGCTCTATTATCTATCTGATGACAAAAAGATGGATAACAGACGTTTGTTAATATGCTCTGGATGAGCAACCTGTCCCCAAATGGCATAATCAGGCAACCTTGGAGAGTGGTTAACTAACAAAACAAAACTAAAAAAGGAAGACTGAACTATACATTATAGGGAAAAGATTTTTTAAGACTAACTAGTTCACAGAATGATGGAATTGTGTGACCTCAGGCCATTTAATGCACTTTCTCTGCTTTGTACTACTTAATACTTACTTAGTACTTACCCATCACAAGTAATTATTATCACAATATGATTATAAGGCCTGTGTACCTACATTACTTATAACAAAGCAGGAAGACACCTTTTAAAATATATTTTATCTTGTGTGTATGTCAGCACGTGTGCATTAGTAAATGTATGTTTATATTGTGGGATGTTTATATTTTTTTGAAATGTTAATATATTTTGTAAAATGTGTCTCTGTGAGATGTGTTTGTTATGTAATCAAAATAAAGAAGGTTACAATATTTTTTCAACAAACAAATAGGGATCAACTAGGTCACTGCATGAAGAGTTGTGTGACCTCAGGCCATTTAATACACTACCAAAGTGTATTTAATGAAGGAAGAGGAAGCAAAAAAAGAATGCAGACACAGCTTTTTGTCTCTTTGCTATGTCTCCTTATCAATCACAAATTATTACCATAATATGATATAGGGGCCTGGCATTTCACATGTAAGTAGGAAATCTAACAGGAAATGACATAGAGCCCTTACAATACAAGACATAATTTATAACCTGGGATACCACATTGTCTATAATAAATCTATTTGATTGTTAGGGTGACATGCTCCTGATACCTATTTTGCAATTCACAACAGATAATTTAGTGTGTTGGCACCTTTCTTCAACATGCCATCTTTTTGCAAGCCTGCCCCTAGCTAGTCCAAAATAACAACAACAGCAACATCATCATCAACTTATTCTCCGCCTTTCCTCGTGGTTTGAAGAGGGATACAATACAACCAAAATACATAGTACAAATATTAAAACAAATTTAAAATTCACAGTTAAATATCGACTGGGTAGGTTTGCCAAAAGAGAGAGGTTCTTACTTGTGTCTTAAATTTAAACAGCTTGTTTAGCTGTTGGATCTCTTTAATTAAAATTACAATCTATTTTCATGAACAACATTAAAATAGTTCATATTTTCAGTGTTTTTTTTTTAAAAAAAATGCGTACCACTTTGAGATTTTAACTTCTATGCAGTCTATAAATATTCATAAACAATAATAACTAATTAGCTTTTAAAACTATTTCAAATGAGGAAACTTCTCCTCTGAGAAATTTTATCTGCTTCCACAAATTGTAACCTACTTCCTTGGGGAAAGAAGCTTGATCAGTGAAACTGGACTGCATAAATATTCATGGCGGAAAACTAGGAGATCCTGAACAGGTAAAGTTAGTTAATCTGGACTGGCTGGGGAAGCCATGATTTAATGTAGCACAGAGCAAATGCTGGAGCCACCTTGGGTCCTATCCTGGGGTGGAGGGGGGAAGGTGGGGTTCATTTCAATACATAAATAAGTACTGTATTGCAATGTGCCTATTTAACACAGCTGAAGATTTCTCAATGCTTGTATAGCAATGTGATTAAATTATGCAGAAAAAGCAACCAATGAATTAATTAGCAACATTCCTTAAGCTTACGATGATGTGCCTCAAAATTATATTGCCAGTCATTAGTACAGTAGAGTCTCACTAATCCAAGCTAAACGGGCCGGCAGAAGCTTGGATAAGCGAATATCTTGGATTATAAGGACTGATCAAGGAAAAGGCTATTAAACATCAAATTAGGTTATGATTTTACAAATTAAGCACCAAAACTTCATGTTATAAAACAAATTTGACAGAAAAAGTAGTTCAATACGCAGTAATGTTATGTTGTAATTAATGTATTTACGAATTTAGCACCAAAATATCACGATATATTGGAAACATTGACTACAAAAATGGCTTGGATTATCCAGAGGCTTGGATAAGCGAGGCTTGGATTAGTGAGACTCTACTGTATATTACAAGTATACAAATACCATCTGAAAACTAGATGCTCATTTGCTAGTTGTGCTTCACTATCCATCCTGTTTTCAGTACTCTGCAGCCTTAGTTCACATCACTCATGATACAATCAGGATAGAATCTATGTGGATGGAAATTATAGGAAAGTATGGCTGGTTTTCTAAATAAATTCATCACCAGGCAATTCCTACCACATGGCTACATTTACTTCCATATAAATCTATGTGAAATTGGAATTCAATACTGCAGTCCTAGGCATCCTTGTACATAAAGGAAAATCAAGGGGGACTAAATGTACAAAAGCCAGCAAAATTCACTAGCTTTGATATTTCTAGGTAGTTTTATTTTTATCATTGCATTAAATCCTACGCAAGCTTCAACAAATAAAAACCAAAAGGCAACTAACTACGTTCAGTGGGCTTTACTTTCCTGAAATTATGTAGTCATGGTTTATTCTCCCCACCCCCTTGGTTCTATTTTTTATGCCTTTAAAAGGTCAGACACTCCCTGGCTTTATTTCACCACAAAGCCTTAAGGAACAGTTTATTTTTTAAAGAAAAATACAGAAAAAAGAGATTCCTACAATTTCAGTGGTTAGGGTTTTTTAAACCAAGTAAGACCTACAATAAAATTAGAGGTATTGGCAGCCTCTGCCACATTTTGGAACATCTGTGTAATACTGAAATAGGCTATCTTTAAGTGAACAAACATACATTACTTCGTTCATACACCCCCATTAATTTGAGTGACATGCCGAAAAGTAGTAGGTTATGAAGTTGCTTCCAGGCCAGGCTTTTATCTTGCAGTCTGCCCAATTAGGAGAACTGTACTGTATGTGTATATCTAAATACAGTAGAGTCTCACTTATCCAACATAAACGGGCCGGCAGAACGTTGGATAAGTGAATATCTTGGATAATAAGGAGGAATTAAGGAAAAGCCTATTAAATATCAAATTAGGTTATGATTTTATAAATTAAGCACCAAAACATCATGTTATACAACAGATTTGACAGAAAAAGTAGTTCAGTATGTAGTAATGCTATGTAGTAATTACTGTATTTATGAATTTAGCACCAAAATATCATAATATATTGAAAACATTGACTACAAAAATGCTTTGGATAATCCAGAACGTTGGATAAGCGAGTGTTGGATAAATGAGACTCTACTGTAGTGTTATATTCCACTTGGAATTCTCCCATGTTTTTCCTCCACTCACCACACAAAATGTACTAAAGGAGGAAAAGTTTTAGTTAACTGGACAATATACTTTACTAATGGCTCCAAAAATTTGATTCTTGCTTTATCTACAGATTTAAATGAGCTTTTACATTTAAAAATGTAACACCAGCTATATGTGTGTGTGTATGCTTTGGATAGTATAGGGAAAGGTTAACACTTCTGTGGTATTTGTTTTGTTGCCTGTGCCCTTGTTCAGAAGATTTCATCTCAATTTCTGAAAATTGTGGAAACAAGGATTAGCGATAAAGCTTCTGTGGAGACACCTTTTCCCCATGATAACTCTTCCAGGAATGAATTTTCTTCTCCGAGGGGTAGATTTCTCTCATTTCTGTTCTTAACCATGTTGTTTGTAAGTCAGATGTTTGTAACTCAGGGACTGCTTGTAGTATATAGCTCCTCTCGAAATTTCAAGTCCCAGGATTTCATAGAGCAAAGCCAAGCAATTAAAATGGACTCATGGTGTTAAAATTGTAGTACGAATGGGCTTATATTTCTGACTAATCTTGGTTCAGTTCAAGCTACAGTTTTGTACCCTTTTCCTTGGGAGTAAGTTTGGTTGAGCTGAATAGGACCTAAATTGCCAGTAAACACTAGCCTCCAGTATGGTAAGTCAAAAGGCATGCTCAATTAAAATGAAGGTGAGTTATTTCCAAGTCAATAATGATAGAACTACTATAGAAGTCAGCCTCTCCCCTCTCTGGAAGAATTTATAGGTCCCACAGCCTTAAGAAAGCTCAGAGCATACTTGGAGATCCATATCACCCAGCATTTTTTTAAAATTACAGTAGAGTCTCACTTATCCAACATTCTGGATTATCCAACGCAGTCTGCCTCCTGCCCGAATCTACAGCTGTTTCTCTAGGCAGCAAGGACTGAACATTTTATGGATTTAAATTCCAACAATATTGTTACTGCGAGTTGATTTTATGCAATTCTGTTATTATTTGTAATTAATTTGTTAATAGCCAATGTTTTCATAGTCAATGTTTTCAATACATTGCGATGTTTTGGTGCTAAATTCGTAAATACAGTAATTACTACATAACGTTACCATGTACTGAACTGCTTTTTCTGCCCATTTGTTGTAAAACATGATGTTTTGGTGCTTAATTTGAAAAATCATAATATAATTTGACATTTAATTGACTTTTCTTTAATCCCTCCTTATTATCCAACATTTTTGCTTATTCTGCCAGCCCGTTTATGTTGGATAAGTGAGACTCTACTGTATTGCCATCTGGCAGATGGTACAGGGTGACAAAGACAAGGACAGTTTGAGATAGCTTTTATCCTAGAGCTGTAGCTATGCTGAACCCCATGGTTCTGCACTGATGTGGCATTGGGGGCTGTGTGGTGGTAGTTGCGGTGCGGAGGGATGGGTCTGTTGTTTTGTGGTGTGTGCTGGGGAAGTCATTTCATTTTGTGGTGCAACAGTACTGTGACAATAGAACCTATTCTATTAATGGTTTGGGTGTTGGACGATTCTGGAGACGAGGGTTTGAATCCCTGCTTGCTTATGAAATCCATTAGATGACCTTGGGCAAATCATACTCTCGGCCTTTGAAGAAGGCTTAGGAGGCTGAGGGGGGAAAGGAAGGGGCCTGAGGCTGCCAGGAATGGTGGGAGTCCAAAACACACGGAGGGCCCAAGTTAGCCCATACCTGGCTTAGCTACTGTATGGAATAATGGGAGTGGTAGTTTGGTGAGGCACCAGTATAATTTAGCAGAGAAGGCTAGTTGTGAAACTATTCCTAGGGGATGCCAAAGCCATGGCAGAAAAGGGGTGTTAAGCTGCATTCATTCGGTATAGATGCCCCCTAAGAGGTGAGCAGTGAAAGGCCCACTGCAGTGAGAGGAGGAGGGTGCAAGAGGGTGCGCGCTCTTTCTCTCATCAGTCAGCAGCTGGACTTACCCGACGTGGCTGCTGCTGCTGCTTCTATCTCTTCTCCCCGGTTCGCCGTCACGTGAGAACAATGACCCTCCCGCTGGCCTCGCCTCCCGAGCCAATGGCTGCCCGAGCCGGCTAGCAAGGGAGCGCTCCCTGCCTCCTGCTCGCCCGGCTGCTGCTCCGGAGACAGAGCGCCCGCCTTCTCCCGCCGGACTCCAGCAGGTGAGTGACTCTCGACCTGCCTCCTTCTCCTTCGGCTTCTTTTCCCCAGACTTTCCGTCTTCTTTACTCGGTCTCCTTCTTCCTCTTGAATGGTTCTCCTCCTTTTTGAACTTCGGAGAAAGGCAGCCCTTGGAGTTATTGTGGGGAAAGTAAGATACATACAGTACTTGGACTTCCTGGGGTTTGGTCCCACTTTAACTCTTATGGCTATGGAGTCCTCAGAGTTGTAGTTTGGTGAGGCTGCCAGCACTCTTTGGCAGAAAAGGCTGGAGACCTTGTAGAACTACAGCTCCCACAGTTCTATACCGTTTAAATGACAGTCTGCCCCTAAGAGTTGTAGTTTAGTGAGGCTCCAGCACTCTTTGGCAGAGAAGGTTGTAGAACTACAACTCCCACAGTTCCATAGCATTGAATTGGCAGTTGAATGGCAGTTTGCTCCTAAGAGTTGTAGTTTGGTGAGGCACCAGCACTCTGGCAGAGAAGGCTGGAAACCTTGGAGAACTACAACTCCCACAGTTCCATAGCATTGAAATGGCAGTTGAATGGCTGTCTGCTCCTAAGAGTTGTAGTTCGGTGTGGCCCCAGCACTCTTTGACAGAGAGAAGGCTGGAGACCTTGTAGAACCACAACTCCCACAGTGCCATAGCATTTGAATGGCAGTTGAATGGCAGTCTGCTCCTAAGAGTTGTAGTTTGGTGAGACACTAGCACTCTGGCAGAGAAGACTGGAGACCTTGGAGAACTACAACTCCCACAGTTCCATAGCATTGAAATGGCAGTTGAATGGCTGTCTGCTCCTAAGAGTTGTAGTTTGGTGAGGCACCAGCACTCTTTGACAGAGAGAAAGCTGGAGACCCTGTAGAACCACAACTCCCACAGTTCCGTAGTATTTAAATGCAAGTTAAATGGCAGGCTGCTCACAAGAGTTGTAGTTTGGTGAGGCTGCAAGCACTCTTGGGCAGAGAAGGCTGGAGACCTTGTAGAACTACAACTTCCACAGTTCCATGGCATTGAAATGGCAGTTAAACGTCAGTGGGGCCAGACAGCATTAATTCTAACAGTATAGTAGCTGCAACTTCGGTTGTACCTAAGGATGTGATGCTCCTCCTTGGAACCAATGAGTCCTATTGGAATCAGTGGGAGTTATTTCTGATGGCATGCACTCAGTAGGATTGGGATGGAGTTCTGTGCCTTGTGTGTGTTTAAAAAAAACCCTGATATTTAATATCTGGAGAATGACGGGCATGGCTACCCTGTTGTGGTACTGCAACCCACGTTGGATTGTGTTTGAAGCCCACAGAAACAGTGGGGCTGCAATTGTTATTTACTTCTGAATCGGCATCCATGCATTCATTTTGTGTGTCTTCAAAGCATTTCTGATTTATGGCTGCAGGGTTGTCCTGGTAGATTTTTTTTTCTGAATGGGTTTGGCTTTGCCTTCTTCTGAGGCTGAAAGAGTGTAACTTGCCTGAAGTCACCCAGTGGGTTTCCATTACTGAATGGGGATTTGAACTCTAGTCTTCAGAGTAGTAGTTCATTTAACACTTAAACCATCACACTACGCTTCAGACAGATATGTCATTGGACTGTAAATTAACCTTTAGTATGAGCGTGACTGGGGGCCCTTCCAGGCAAGCCTAATATCCCAGATCTTATCCCAGGTTTTCTGTTTTAAACTGGATTATATGAGTCCCCACTGCCAGATAATCTGGGATAAGCAGAAGACCTGGGATCAGATCCTGGGATATAAGGCCTGTCTGGAAGGGCCTAGGATGGATATACTTGTTGCCATGAGAGCTCATCTCCATAAATGAAATATAGGTTGTATCTACACTTCAGAATAATAGTGGTTGGGCACCACATTAACTGTCATGGTGCAATGCTGTGGAATTTTGGAATTTGTAGTTTGGTGAGATATTTACCCTTCTCCGTCAGAGACCTCTGGTGTCACAACAAACCACAGATCCCAGTAGATAAGGTCATTATAAGATGGAGCTATGGTCATTAAAGCGGTGGCAAACTGCTACAATTCTGTAGTGTGTTTGGTTTTGTCAAACTATACAGATTAAACAGCTATTCTGTTTATCCTCGTTTTGGCACAGACTATATCCCTCAGGGTTTGGAAAAAATATTTTGCATAACCAGTTACTTGATTCTTAAAGACAAACTATTAAAATTGAGATGTTAGAGACTAAATTTAAAATCAGTGGAGATTGCAGTATACTTTTCAATTAGTTATATATTTGCGTAAGTTCTTATCTTCCAGATGTAGATGAAAAACTATCAAAATTGATTTGCTGAAATGGACCTACCTGTATTTGGAGTCTTTCCTTGCAAATCTCTGACTTTGGGGGGGGGGATTCTCATGATGCATGCTTATGTTTCAGAATGTACCACTGTGTACACATGGAAAACCTCTTCCATACATATTTTTCCAAGAAAACCCTGTGATAAGGTCGTCACGGGTAGGAAACAACTCGAAAGCATCCAACAACAGGAAATACAATCTTCTACATGCTGCAGATATGTTCTAACACTAAACTGTGGCCCTTTGTACACTCGGCCTTTGTAAACTTTTAAGCCTTTAAACTTGATGTTCATAGCAATGGTACTCATGAGGGAACAGATATTCTGCACATGCTGCATCACTCTTTTCTTTGATGATTCATTTCACAAGATGTCATCGCAATTTTCACTCAACATATGGAGAGCATGGGGCAAGATTGCCTCTATAGCACTATGCCTATACCCTATTTAATTCTGTGGGAGATGTTATTGCACCTGCATACAAGTTGCATGTATGGAAAGCTCTCCGTATAATCAGGAATGTTATTGGTGCATTCTCAGAAACTATTCTGTGCATACAGATTATGTGCATAGGCTCTGGGAGGTCTTCAGCATGGATGGTGGAAATAATGGCGCTCCTTCTACCTTACAGTTCTTGTTTGAATTTCCAATAATAATGGATAGACCAATGGCCCAATCCTGTACCTCTTTTGTTTTCCATGGGAGACCCATAACACATTGCATGCATGTATGCAAAAGGTCTCAGATCTAATCCTCAATATATCCAATTACATCTGGGAAAGAAATCCCAAAGTCCCTGCCAGCCAGTTTCAGTAATAGCAAGATTAGTGGTACGCAATTGGATGAGTAAGTTTTCTGTGTTTCTAGGGGTAAATCTTATGGTTTTCAGTTAGATGTTAGTACTGTATGTGCTTATCAGCCTAAGAATTGTTTATCCCTGACTCACTTCAAACTTTGGCTTACTTGGATGCTGAATTCCAAGTAGATTGCTACAACTTTGAAAGTGGCAACACCTGCAAGTTTTGCTTAATTTTAATATGTTACTGCTTCAGGCTTCAATCCTATCCCTTCATACCTGGGAATAATGCCCATTTTGTTGGATGTACTTCTGAGCAGACATGCCTAGAATTATGCCCTAAATCAGCAAAGTTTTTTCTAGCGAAATGTGTGTTTTGATATACAGACATCAACCTTTACTTTATCAGTGAGATCCCATTCCTATAAAATGTTGTCAGTTAATCCAAAATAATAGCATCACTTGGATATGACTGTACTTTGAAGTACAATAGTTTTAGGATGCATATGTTTAATTTCTGTACCATCACAATTGGGAGGTGCCTTGCAAGCTGAGTGCCCCACCATTATAGAATTTGTCTTGCTTTCGCCTGAATTTTGCAAAATTTCAGAGCTCATGCTTCAAGTCATTTCCAACATATGACTACCTTAAAGAAAACCTATCCATGAGGTTTTCTTGGTAAGATTTGCTCATAGCGGATTAACCCTTGCCTTCCTCCAAGGATGAGAGAGTGTGACACTCAAGTCACTATACAACCCTGCTTTATTATGACCATTGGAAAAGTTCTGTTTGAGTTGTCAGAGTGTGACTTACACTACTTTGGGAGACCTGCAACACAGTCAGCAGAAGCAACTGGTAGTCAAATACTTTCAGTGAAACTGAGACTTGTATCCACTGATACATCTGTTTACTGCAGATTTAACTAACTGCCCAGTCCTGTCCACATTCATGAGAAAGTAAATCTTTTTGTGTTTAGTGGGCTTATATCCAGGTAAGATTTCTCCCTCCATCTTATGGAATGATCTTCAAACAGAAATTTGTTCAGACTATAACACCATAACCTAGTTCGTTTGGAGAAATGTTTGTTTAAATTTTTTAGTACCCCTTCAGTATGTGCTTTGCCTTTATAGACTAATTATTGTTTTACAAACTTGTTCCTGTTAGCAGTTTATAGTATATTTTGAAGAATGTTTTTAAAAATAGCTATTCCCATTTCATGGAAACCTGTAGGATATTAATACATAAATAGACACCAAAAAAATTAAATACACACTTCCGGGGAGTAAACAAGGTTTAGTTCTAAATAAATATGTTTATATTTTTACAGGAATTGTAAGTATGTTCCTCTGTGGTCTGAGAATTTTTGGGGGGCATGAAACACAACCAACCTTAAAAGGTATATAAAATATGTTACCTGACAGTCAAACTTGAATTATACATTTGAACCTTTTCACACTACCCAGTTACAGAGTAATGATTCTGTTTTATCCTGAGAATACAAGGCCCATTAGAAAAGATAATAATGCTTGATAAAATGGAAAAGATGAAAAACACTCTTATGGTGGATCAACCCCAATCAAAGAAAACATAGTTTGAGCTTACAGGATTAGAGTAAGAGTGTTGATGGCAAGGAAACTTTAACATCTCTTGTTTCTAGCATCACCATAAGTTAAACTCAACTTCATGGCAATTTGACTTCAACTGCCATGATTGTGGCCTGTGGAATCTGGTGATCAGGGCCGGCCCCACTAATGCGGCAGCTGACGCCGCCGCCTCGGGCGCAGGCCCGGGGGGGCGCCGTCAGGCTGGGCGGGAGGCGGGGCACCGCCCTGACGGTGCCCCGCCTCCCACCCAGTGCGCCCTGGCCCGTCTGGCCTGCTAGAAAAGGCCAGACGGGCGAGCGGGAGTAGCGTGGGAGGCGGGGCCAGCTCTGACGCCGCTCCCCCCCCCCCCCGCCCAGCGTGCCTTGGCCCTGCCTCCCACGCAGCGTGGGAGGCGGGGCCAAGGCACGCTGGGCGGGGGGGGAGCGGCGTCAGAGCTGGCCCCGCCTCCCACGCTACTCCCGCTCGCCCGTCTGGCCTTTTGTAGCAGGCCAGACTCAGCGGAGGTTTCTCCAGGCCGCGATTGCGGCCTGGAGGAACCTCCGCTGAGTCTGGCCTGCTACACAAGGCCAGACGGGCGAGCGGGAGTAGCGTGGGAGGCGGGGCCAGCTCTGACGCCGCCCCCCCCGCCCAGCGTGCCCTGGCCCCGCCTCCCACGTTGCGTGGGAGGCAGGGCCAAGGCACGCTGGGCGGGGGGGGGGGGGGAGCGGCGTCAGAGCTGGCCCCGCCTCCCACGTTACCCCCGCTCGCCCGTCTGGCCTTTTGTAGCAGGCCAGACTCAGCGGAGGTTCCTCCAGGCCGCAATCGCGGCCTGGAGAAACCTCCGCTGAGTCTGGCCTGCTACACAAGGCCAGACGGGCGAGCGGGGGTAACGTGGGAGGCGGGGCCAGCTCTGACGCCGCCCCCCCCCGCCCAGCGTGCCCTGGCCCCGCCTCCCACGTTGCGTGGGAGGCAGGGCCAAGGCACGCTGGGCGGGGGGGGGGGAGCGGCGTCAGAGCTGGCCCCGCCTCCCACGTTACCCCCGCTCGCCCGTCTGGCCTTTTGTAGCAGGCCAGACTCAGCGGAGGTTCCTCCAGGCCGCAATCGCGGCCTGGAGAAACCTCCGCTGAGTCTGGCCTGCTACAAAAGGCCAGACGGGCGAGCGGGGGTAGCGTGGGAGGCGGGGCCAACTCTGGCCCCGCCCCCCCGCCCAGCGTGCCCTGGCCCCGCCTCCCACGCTGCGTGGGAGGCGGGGCCAGGGCACGGGGGGCGGGGCCAACTCTGGCCCTGCCCCCTCATTATTCGCCCTGGCCCCGCCTCCCACGCAGCGTGGGAGGCGGGGCCAGGGCACGCTGGGCGGGGCCAGGGCGCCGGTGGCGGGGGCGCTTTTCAGCACCCCCGCTTTACATCAAAAAATATCTCCGGCCGGCCCTGCTGGTGATTTGTAGTGTGAACTCTTGATGAGAATAGTTTGCCATAGGATGTTGCTAGGGCAATTACAGTAGAATCATATTACTATATTGTGTAATGTAAAAAGTGTCAGTATGTTTGGAACTGTGTGTATCTTTAATGATAAAACTGTTTCTCTTAATAATGGATGGGGAAATGTGTTCCTTCTTCTAATATTGTTGGACTGCAGCTTTCCTCAATTTTAGTGAGTGGGTTCTTGTTATCTGCTGGAGTTTAGTTCCTGCTCCCTCCAAATCTAGGAATACAAAAATTTGTGGATGCTGAAGTCCCATTAAATATAATTGCATGGTAAAATGGTGTTCCTTATATCAAATGAAAAAATCAAGGGTTTTATATATTAAAAATATTTTCAAACTGGATGGTTGAATTTGTGGCTGTAGAATCTGTGGATACAAAGAGCTGGCTGTATAGCTAGTTGTGAGAAAAAAATGTCGTGGGGGGGAGGGGTTGAAACTTTAGCGAATCATGAAGCATAGTTCCATAACACAAAATAATTGAGAAAATCAGGCTCCATCAATAAACTTCAGTGGACAGTCAAGACAGATAAACTTCAGTGGGCACTCATGGGAATTTGCTTAATCAATTAAAATTCATGAGTAAACCAGTTTTTTAAAAAATAAAACCTGAAAAATTCTTGGGGGGGGGGGGGTGAACCCCTAACCCCCCCCCCTTGGCTATAGCCCTGGAGGGAACATGGAAGACTGGAAGGTATTCCTCCCCCCCCCCCCCCTAATTTTAACAGTGACAGAGTAGTCTGACTGCAGAAGGATAACTAGCAGCAGGAATATCCTATTATATATTACATTCCATGAATTTGAAAAGCATGTGGATTGCAAATCTCAGAGTGCCTCACACATTGCTATGCTGATTATGGCTGGCCATGCTAGAGCGTGCGGTTCAGAAACTGGAGGTTCTTGACTCAAATGCCACATTTTTAGGGTTGATATTTCAATAACTTTGTAACTTCAATAGTTGTAACAGTACTCCATTGAGAAATATAGATCTGTATCATTGATAAGGCATACAAAAGAGTTATTCAATTATTTAACAGAGGGATAATTACAGCAATGATAAAAGTGACACCTTCCAACTCTCAACAGGTACTTCATAATATGAATGGGAAGGTTTATTTATTTATTTACTATATTTATATACCATCTTTCTCATCCCTGGCCAGAACTCAAGGCGGTTTACAACATATTAACGGCAACAATCCAATGCCAACATACATATAATAGGAAAAAAATTACAGTAACTAAACACTAACATATAATTACAGTATTAATTAAAATCATTTAAAATAATTAAATATATTTATAAACAACATTTAAACACTTAAGACAAAGCATCCTAATATAAATATTAAAATCATATGATCCAAAAATCATACACCGTGGCCATTCCAATGCTCATTGCACATATTTCTTAATTATTCTTTGCACTGCTTATGTAGCACCAGGAGTTTCATGTTAAATATCACATTTTTATAAGAAGTATAGAATAATGCCAAAATCAATGGAATTCCATTAAGTAAGTCTTTCATATGTTGTGGGATTGGTTATTGATGTCAACTGAAAATTTATCTCAGCTGCAGTCAAGCAGTGGTTTCTTTCTATTCCCGTTGCCGTCCACGTATGCTCATTTGTAGGATATTGTGGCATAGTTATATATGTATTTCCTCACCCTAATTAAAGTTTTAATTTAGTGCAGATCTTGAGTTTTCCCAAACCTGCCACTATCCTCTTGTACAAGTGTGAAATTATTTTGCTGTTCTAATATTAAAACCTGGGGACTAAATTTGCTATTATTATTTAGATCTCTGCAGGTATTGTTGGATTATAACTCCCATCAGCCCAAAGTGACATAGCCAATGGTGAAGAATCATAGGAGGTGTGATCCAGCAATATGTGCAGTCTCTCTCTTTCCCTCTCCTTAATATAAGATGTTAAATAGGATATGGCGAGTATGGGTGAAATGTAAACCCTCTTTTTTGATAACATTTAATTTCTGCATTCCCTGAATCTGAAAAAGTAATAATAAAAAGAGTCAATATGGCAATGCACTTTTAAAAGATCTGCTACTACTTTAAAAAACAATTAGACCAGCTTTTCTTCTAGGCATTGGTTCCAAAGATTTAATGCTGTCGCAAACATACACACACAGGGTTGGTGAAAAGTCATGAAGTGGTCCTATATATATCGTATATGATGATGGTAATTAGTTATTAGATGCCATTTATGAGATTTGATTTTTTCACAAGTGATGTAAATTTATTTCCTATATATACTCTATATGATTCTGTAGTCTTGTAAATTATTTCCCATTCCTGGTTATAAATAAATTACATTCAGTAACAAAACAAGCAATCCAAACAAATAATAATAATAATAATAATAATAATAATAATAATAATAATAATAATGTATTTCTTCCCAGAGGGACTCAGGGCGGCTTACAAAAACAAAACAACAATGGCAAACATTCAATGCCATAAACAATAAATAATAAAACATTACACATACTATTAAAAACACAGTTGGACGACTTTGGCTAAAGGTGCAAATCAATCAGGCATCTGAGACCCCAAATAGAAACTGTGGAAGTGTGGGATATCTTACTTTCAGAACAAAGCAGAAGACTTGCATCAAGCATTTTTAGAGCATCTAAAAGCAAATAGTATGCCCATGCTGACCAATGAATGGGAAAATCATAAATTATAGGAAAAACAAATCACTTTGTAGCATCTGAGTCCTTCTAAAGCTCAGTGTAATTGCAAAATCAGTCTTTTGCTTTCCCAAATGTACTGCTAATTGATACTGAGGGTTACAATTATATTCTTAAAGCACTCTCTGTGTGCATCACTCTAATTCAGAAAAAAAATCCATATTTGCAGTTGTCTAAAAGAAGACCTTTGCACTGTATGTGCCATGAAGTAAAGTTTGTAGTGTAAAATTGTTGTTTTGTTGTACAAAGCTGGAGAGGCTTAAATCAGAATTCCAAAGTACATGAAATGACGCAAGTATCTTTGCGGGGAAGATTACTTTTTCATGTTCTAGCAGCATAGATTTTAGGGGAGTGTTGAATCTGGGGTAGAAACCAGCTTGTCGCAAGCTCTGTCTTTCTCTTTTGCTGAAACTGGAATTAAAATCTTCCCCTCCCCCATTCACACATTTTCCTCATAGTCACTCGACTGAAGTCAGTGAAGTTAAGCCAGTTAAAGTGAGTATAGAATTACTTTGCTCCTGAAGTGGGCCTCAATTTTCAGATGTTGATAACTCTCTGTAGTTACAGAGTAATGGTAATAGGGTTGGTGAATTAATGACCCTTGAGATAACTAAGTGTACATGTGTATGCATATGTTACTACTTAATTGAAGCAAAATCACAAAGTGTTCTGCTTTCATCTTAACGTCTCTGGAGAAACATTACTGAAATTTGACTTTTGAGTCAGAGAAAGCAGGAATAGCCCTTACCTTTAAAGGTTGAAGAAATGTTTTTCAGTAAGATACTTTTGTGGTTGTATTCCAATTCATCTTGGTATCCTGGTTTGCCTGACAGTATGAATGGGAGTACAGTTAAAAGAAGTTACAAATCTGTATCTACACACATCAATCCTCTTACTGTGTTTCCCTGAAAATAAGACAGTGTCATATTAATTTTTGCTCCCAAAGATGTGCTAGGTCTTATTTTCAGGTGATGTCTTATTTTTCCATGAAGGAGAATTCACATTTATTGTTGAACAAAAAATAAACATTTATTATATACTATAAAGTAGTTGTCATCACAAACCAGCATAACCAGACAAACTGTGAATTTTATCAAGAATTTCTTATTACTACCATTATTTTCATGTACAACAATCTATGGTACGTACATTTACCAATCCTGCATGCTCTGGTGTTCAGTTTGGCGGGCATGCTTCTAAACCAAAACTTTGCTAGGTCTTACTTTCGGGGAGGGCTTATTTTTAGCAATTCAGCAAGACGTCTATTAGGTCTTATTTTCAGGGGATATCTTATTTTCGTGGAGGTTTTGCTGAATTGCTAAATATAAGGCCTTCCCCAAAAGTAAGACCTAGCCAAGTTTTTTTTGGAAGCATGCCCACCAAACAGAACACCAGAGCATACAAGATTGGTAAATGTACCTACAAACTGAATCCTATCAAGAATTTCTTGTTACTACCATTATTTCTATGTACAACAATCTATAATCGTAGTAACAAGAAATTCTTGATAGGATTCAGTTTGTCTGGTTATGCTGGTTTGTGATGACAACTATTGTACAGTATATAATGTTCATTTTTTTATTCAACAATAAATGTGGATTCTTCTTCATGGAAAAATAAGACATCCCCTGAAAATAAGACCTAGCACATCTTTGGGAGCAACAATTAATATGACACTGTGTTATTTTCGCGGAAACACGGTATAATGCTGGACTAGACAAAACTTTGGTTCTGAGTCAGCTACATAAACTAGATGCAGGCATTGCTTGTCTGTACATCAGCATCAATGAAAATGGTAATTTATTCCTGTATGGGTAGAAATCTGCATGTAAGCATGTGTACACATATAGCCACACAGTTCATCTGATTTAAAAGTCTACTCCATTGTTAAGTTGTACGAGAAGCAAATTTTCTTATCATAAGAGGTGTGTTGTAGCTTTCTTGCTGAGAAACTTGATAACATCCGATCAGTGTTGTCATGCAAGATCTGAAATTGAGATCACATAGCTGCATACCATAATCTTGGATTTGTTGGTTTTGGCAGTAACTGGTTTTTGCCTACAAATGGATTCTTATTTTAATGTTGAGGTGTGTATCTTTAGTTGAATATTTAAATAGGGAATGATTCATCTGAAGTTGTACATTAAGCTGTATGAACCTTATAATAAAAAAGTGTTTTGTTTGGGTCTGTATTTTATGATTAGCAACCAAATCTTGCAAAAGTTATTTTTTGCCAGCGTGGTCCCTGGATTTGCTGGCTAGGGGATTGTAGAAATTGTAACCCAAAACAGTTTTTTCAAAGCTCTGGTGAAAACAGGATGAATATGAAATCTTAACTAATCTAAACATAGAATGAGCTTACGTGTAGGCTCTGAGATGCTTCTATGATGGTATTTGCTGGATTTTACCTCTGACTCCAGTGTCTTTGGAATTTTTTTAATGATTATCTGTTGGTTTAATTTGTCATTTTTGAAAAATGTGAGCATAGCTGAAAATTCTTAGATAAAAAGCTGTTCTCAATGTGTAAGCATCTCTAAGAGACTAGTGGATGATGGTTTGATTTGGAGTCTGCAGACCATATGTTTCAACCTAAACTTTGTGTGTAAAAATGTGTATAGGTAAAGGTAAAGGTTTCCCCTGACGTTAAGTCCAGTCATGTCTGACTCTGGGGGTTGGTGCTCATCTCCATTTCTAAGCCGAAGAGCCGGCGTTATCCATAGACACCTCCAAGGTCATGTGGCTGGCATGACTGCATGGAGCGCCGTTACCTTCTCGCTGGAGCGGTACCTATTGATCTACTCACATTGGCATGTTTTCAAACTGCTAGGTTGGCAGGAGCTGGAGCTAACAGAGGCCGCTCCCGCCGCTCCCGGGGCTTGAACCTGGGACCTTTCGGTCTGCAGCTCAGTGCTTTAACACACTTTGACACTGGGGCTTATGCAAAATCTAATATCTAGCTCAAACAATAGCAACTTTTTCAGAATATGCATTTAGTATACTTTCCAATGACTCACTGTTCTAAATATTGTTCAATATAATTAATATAATATAAATATTATTTAATATAATGGTACTTACGTAGTCAACTGAAGCATTTTAATGCTATGCTTTTCCAGAATGATGCTATGGACTCAACCTAGTTTGTTAAAGAGATAAAAGAAACAAAATCTTGGAAGTAATAACATATACCTTCTATAATTCTATGCAGTAGCAAATGGGGTTCATATTGTGAAGTGGACTCCTTTTTCTATCCAGTGTTAATTTATCATGTTTTTGTTTTTGGGTTTTTTTTGTTTTTGTTGTTTTGGTTTTGCTTGTGGGGACATTTGTTTCACTGTCAGGCTTGCATTCTATTTACTTGTGAGGTGGATATTAATTGGTATGATTAATTATTTTGGCAGTCTGTACAAGCCTAAGGATGGCTTTGCGCAGCAACATACTGTAAAGGAGAATCTGTGCCTGTAGTACTCAAAGGAAACAGCAATTAAACACAGATGAGTATCCATTTTGCTTTAAAATGTGCTGCTGGTAGTGGAGGTGATGCTATTGTTATTACCGCACATAATTTTCTAGTGCTTTCTAGAGAACTAAAAGGTTACAAATAGGATGTTAAAAGGAAATATCTCAGCATATATGAGTTAGTAAAGATTGGGGTAGTACTCTTAAAATGTATCTTGGAAAGCCTTTCAAGATCGAATGTTTAAAATGTTCAGACAAAAAGCACAAGTAAAGTTTTAAATGGTTCCGCAAGGATTCTAAAATCATGAAATGGTTGGAGAGATATCTGTAAGAGAAATCTGTAAGAGTTACTACAACCGTGTATGTGACTTGATGCATGTGATGTTAAACCCATGTTCTTGCTTATACCAAGTATTGCACTGTTTTTATTGCTTCAAACAGAGGCAATCATAATATAATCATTAAACTGTCTCTTAACAACCATATGCAGTGCATGGAATTCGCTTTAAAGAGAAAATCCATCTTGTAAGTCTCAGCAGCTGATTTAATGTCCCTCTTTCTGTCTGTGCTAGAACCAAGAATTCAAGATAATGCAAAAATATTGTATTGCTATTGTATCTTGTGGTGGTGTACCTGAGGTGAAGATTTGGCAAGATTGGTTCAAAAGAGTATTGCCATTGCCTTCCTCTGGGATAGAGGGTGTGACTTGCCCAAGATCACCAATTAGGTTTCATGGTCTGGTGCATTTGAACCCTGGTTTCCAGAGCTGTAGTCCAACGCTCACCTACAACACATTTAAATCTCCTCTTTTACTTAGTGTCCCTAGTTTTACTAATGTTTTTGCCTTAACACTTTCACTATTTTTAAAATCTGAAAATTTAAATTGAATCTATTAAACAGAAAAACTGCAAAAAGTTAATTCCCATTTTAAAAGCACAAACATATATGCATTAACAATTGTGTTACTTTCTTTCAAGGTTCATTAACATGAGATAAAAACTATAAAGGTTCTGTTTTTCTCATGTTAATGAACCTTGAAAAAAGTAACACCATTGTTAATGCATTGCTAACTGAATCCTTTTATTGATCCAAACATTATATGACAAGGCTGAATACCCTTTCCTTAAAAAGCAATGAATATAAGAGAAGCCTTTCCCACAGTATTCTACTTCTTCTCTGAGAACTTCTCCAAGCCTTCCATTAACATCTATATTGTATAAAAGTACATAGATAATATTAAGACCCAGTGGTTTGAGCATCACAACAAAAACTATATTATACTCTTCAGATATATTGTTTGTTCACAGAATACATCAAACAAAGCTTTCTATTTTTTTGCAATAAGCATCAGTAATTTTAGAAATGGCTATAGTCTGAAAAATTGCTACACTATCCATTCTAGCAATTAATGAGCTATTTTATGTACATTGTGTGTGTAGCGTTTCTTTTTTATTGTTCTGACCTTTTTTATGATATGCTTTTACATTTTGGTGTTTGATGACTTCATTCTTTTATAGTACAGCAATCTTTTAATAGAAATAAAACCCTGACAACTTGATGGTCAAGCAGCTTCTAAAACATGCACTACCAAAATTCAAAGTATTCTGAAATTGAATATCCCCTAAATTGAACTATTTTAAAAAAAACTTTGTGTGTTGAGGCCTGCATTAGTTAACGTTGCCTATCAAAATGATTAAACACTTGGTTGTTGATTTCTAACATACGTGTTTATGTTAGTTTTGTTGGCATATTCAATGTACAAAGGAGTGTCTAAACATCTATTTTATGCATAACACACTGGAAGGCCTATGGTGGCTGAAAGCTTCAGGCATGTGAGGCATGCTGCTGATAAACTTGCTCTATATATAAACAAAAGCATTCCATGTCATGTCATCTGATAGTACAGACTATTTGCATCGCCCTTAACACTTCATAGTTTTTTTAGACACTTCTCTTCACACAGTCATCCTGGAGGACTGATCCTACATAACTGGCTGATGCTAAGGCCTCTGTCATATGTATGGATCATGCAAAACAGAGGCTCAGCTGTTGTTGAACTGCGGGTCCTAGCATCACTAGCAGGACATAATCAAGAAGAAATTCTGGGTGTTGCTGTTCAAAAATCTCTGGAGAGCCATACAACTCCCAGAAAAGACTACTTGCCCATCAACTTGCAATAGCTTTATGCCCATATTTTGTGAATGAGTTCTGCATGTGTTTAGTAAACATTTGAACAAAAAAAATTCAAGTTGCTATTCTAGCAGTGATTCCCAGACTTTAGTCCTCTAACTGTTTTGGACTTCAACTTCCAAAAGTCACAGCCAGCTGTCCAATTGTCAAGAATGTCCAAAATGTCCAAAACACCTGGATGTCCAAAACACCTGGATGACCAAAATGTTGAAACTGCTGTCTAGGGAAAATACTCTTTGGAAGAGGGTAGTGTTGTAATGAGGAACTGGTGACAAATGACCTACAAAGCCCCTCAGCCACCTAATCCTGTTTTTTTTTCTTTCTTTTCTCTCCCTGCCATCATTTATTGACCTTCAGGGTTTGAGCTAACTGTTTACAATAATAATTTAAAGTAGAGTTTAAATGTGTAAAGCGTTGGTGACAATTTTCAGAACAAGTGGTGGAAGGGTTTCTGATACTATACCTGAAGCTGCAAAGTCCATTGGAGACCTACATTTGAATTGATGACATTACGTGGCCAGTTCTTGGCTGCCCTGCAATAATTGTAGTGTATATAGACATGAATCTAAATCCAGTTGTTAGTCTTAGAGTATGCCCATTGATGCAAAGGAATCTACTTGAAGGTTGATTTACCACATTTCCAGTGATTCCGACTCAGCGCTAGTAGAGTTATATTTAACCAACCTAAACATCTTGATACTTCACTAAAGTAGAAGTTCACAATGCAGAGGGAAGTTCTGTTGAAAAACCATAATTCATTGTTCCAGGCACTTCAATTTGAGTGAGTGCTTTTATTTCTCACCCTAGTAGTAGTGCTTAATTAAGGAGAAACTAAATTAAGAAAGTCTAAACAAAAAAGAGAAAGCATCAATGCTGCCTCAAGGGTTATCTGAGAGGTTTGTCTGAGATAGTAAAATCAAAACTTTTCACCATTGTACAATAATACTTCAAGTTTTCTATCCCAATTGTTGGTGCAGAGGTCTGAATGATACTGTTGAAGTAAACATTAAACAGAAACAGGCCAAAACACATCCTTGCCTAACTCAAGCAGAAATTTTGACTTTTGGAGGGAGGGCTCCTTTGAACTCATGTTTGATGTGCAACCTCTTTCGGTCTTGTAGTTTCTGCATTAACCAGAGGAGGCACTTTCCAGTATTAGTGTTACCAAGTTAATCTCAGAATTGCTGCTGATTAACGCAATCCAAAACTGTAGAAAGATCAAGAGAAGCTGTAAAAAGACTCTTTGTAAGACCAAAAATAGATTTTTAATTATATGATACAGAATAAAGCATTGTTCAAATAGTGAATGCCCTTTACAAAAGCCTGCTTGCTCTTAATTAATGCTTATTATAGATTCTTCCCAATCTTTCAGTTTATGGAGAATCTGAAGCTTATAGCTAGGATGCCACATCTAAGGCTTAGTGTTCTATAATTACTCTGTTCCCTTGTTTAACAGATGTGTGCTACTGTGCTAGATGACTAAGCTAAATGTACATTACCTATATTATTTACGTCTGTAAACAGTTTGGATTGAATTGGAACCCCCATGTCATATTGTCTTTAAATATTTTTGAAGGCATTGCATCCTCTCCAGATGCCTTGCCAAGTATAAGTGTTTAAACTGGTTCTTGAATACCTGGTAGGGTGCCGAAGGCCATAGGACTAATTCTTTTTTGTCCTGTCTTAGATTCAGTAAATTATTTCAAGTCACTTTTCCAAAAATATTCTCAACATAGTGTTAGCAGGATGTATATGGCTTTACATATGGCAACTTTTCCTCTGGTTTTATAGAAACCAGTGCCCAAAATTTCTTTCATTTGTCTGATTTAGTTCTTTCCATTTGTTAACAAAATAGTCTTGTTTGTTCCCTCCGAATACTCATTTTTGCACTCACATCTGCACCTAAACTAATCTTTCTGACTGCTCTTTCTTTTTTAAAAATAAATTCCTTATAAAATTTGGTAGTACTTTATTTTCATTCAGTCCTGAACAAATCACCAAGATATGTATGGGATGTGGAGGATATTCATGTGATAGGACTGGCTTAAGACATGCAGAAATTTATTCATAGATGTGCTGAAGTGTCACCGCATCTTCTATTTCTTGCCTCCTAAGAGGTGGCGCAGTGTTTTAAAGCGCTTAGCTGCTGATCTTGCAGACCGAAAGGTCCCAGGTTCAAATCCCGGGAGCGGAATGAGCGCCCGCTGTTAGCCCCAGCTCCTGCCAACCTAGCAGTTCAAAAACATGCAAATGTGAGTAGATAAATAGGTACTGCTCCAGCAGGAAGGTAATGGCGCTCCATGCAGTCATGCCGGCCACGTGACCTTGGAGATGTCTACGGACAATGCTGGCTCTTTGGCTTAGAAATGGAGATGAGCACCAACCCCCAGAGTCGGTCACGACTGGACTTAACGTCAGGGGAAAACGTTTACCTAAGATTTATCATTTGCTGACTCCATAATGTGAAGGTTACATTTTTTGTTGAGTACATAGACCATTTCAATCTTTTACAATCTATTTTATGCTTTATCTAGATTGGAAAACCAGTTTGATCCAACTAATTACAACTAGAGAGGTAGATAACCACTATGTAATCATTTGTCAGTGTCTTACATATTTATCAAAGGATATAGGGCCATGGAAATCCAAATGTGATTAACTGTGCTAGGTGAGTTTTATTAATGATATGTAATTAAAATATTTCAGGGCATTGTGAAAAATCCACAATGTGAAACTCATGTATGGAGGTTGTCGTCCATCAAATGGGTTAGAATTGCCCTTTAAGAAACGTAGGGTGCTTTTATTTGAAGAAATGCTACCTCGTTCAAAGGAATTTAAATTTAGTGGCGTAATTAGATGGTTATCATCTTTTATTTGTAATCGTGTTTTGTCTTCCTCTGTTTCTTCCATCTTCTTTTCTACTATACAAAATCAGTTAAGGAAGGGAAAGGTATCATAGCCACACAAAGTCTTTAAACTGGCACTATAGGGAAAGTTCTTCATGGAAGTCCTTTCCAGCTGTATATATAGATGTATCTTAATCTCTACTCTTTCAACCGTAAACAACTGGCTCCTTACTTGGTGATATCTGCTTGAGAAATAATTTCTATTTATATTATTTGTGAAATAATATATGGCAAATTCCTTTGGTTTAATCCTACAATATTACTGAATGAGTTGCTGACAAAAGCTATCTTTAGGCTCTCTGGTATTTAATATTTTCCATAAGGTAATTCTTACAAGATTTTTAAAAAAACTTTTGTCTTTTTCTGTGATAAATTTTTTTTAATAGTGATTCTCAAAAACAATATGGTCTCTGGTCTGAGACAACAGGGTGATAGGGTTTTTTTTCACTAACTGGTAGCCTCAGTCCTGTTGAAAGGTGACATGGTCAGGTAGTTTACTGAACTCTGAGGTCATCTGGTATTGTTGCAAACACACAATACTGTGATGCATAATTAAAACATAGATGGTGCTTGGGTTTGCTAGGATGATCACGAGCTTAAGTGTTTTCTTGTATTAATGATGCATGCACGTTCTCATATGAGATAATGTGGACAACATACCATACTTATCTAGTTATCATTTATTGCTGATGCATGAAGATATCAATTGCCTTTGTAGTAAGTTGAGAAAGGAGAAATGGGATCAGTGCCAGGAAGATGTGTGATTGTTTTTAAAAACGAAAACACAACTCTCTGGGAAGTATAAGAGCAAAACTAGAAAAATTACTTTTAAAGAGTTATTAGATACAATTTTAAGGCACCCTAAGTATGTAAATAATTATATTTTTTGCAATTTTAATTTTTTCTAATTAATAAAGGATTTAAACATTTCTTAAAAGTAATTCTAAAAAGTTCTCGAATATATGTTAAGACAGATCCCTCTCCATGTTGGCCATGCAGATCCAAACCCCTCAATTATGATGATTCACCTGTGGTCAGCTTATGGAGGGGATCTATCAGAAATCTATAGACCAACTGAACTTTACAAGCTTACCTTTTACCCACTTCATTGTTGTCGCAGCATCCACAACACTGTACAAATTGAGGCAGCATGAGGCATAGCATAGGCCAGCTTTTGAATCACTTAATATGTCTTCTGCATAACACACTCCTTTCATCATAAAATAGCTATACTTACTCTGTTAAAAACTGTGAAATTACCATAGATACTAATGCACAGGTTGAACTCACGTGTAAGTCAAAGGCAGGTTTTAGGGCCAAAATTATGTATGATTCATGGATAAATTGGAGGTCATTTCATGGAGACAGGGAAGCACCAGGGCTTCCTCGGGGGTCCAGCTGTCCCTGGGCACTACCGCTATTTCCCTACCCAGGCACTCAGAAAGACCATACATGGTGCCATGGTAGAAAGAGTAGAAAGGGGTTAGTTTTTCTTTCAGATTCTTCTGGGATGGATTAAGCTTTCGCCATTTGCCAAACTACTCAAAGACAGGGGTATCTTTTTAAATAATAATTAAGTGAATTAAGTTACAGTAACTACATTGACCCATGTAGTCCACCCAGGTTTTTGCATTGAATTTTGACTAAAATTTCTAGACTTATACATGAGTATATAGGGTATGTTTTGTTAAGTTACAATTATCATGTAACTTAGTTGGTTTTTGAGGAAAGTGGATGAATTATAAGTAACACCTTATTTGTGACTAGTTCCCGGCAATCTGTTTGCCACTTGAACTATAGAAATAAAAGGAGCCTCTCTATGATGGTCTCTGTACTCTTGTAGACAAAAGACACTCTGAAGAACTTTCTAGCTGCTTATCATTCTGACAATTCTCATTAGTTTAAAGCTGTGAATTAATTATCATAAAGTGGATCATAGCATTTTATTTGTGGGTTGGGCTTTGATTTATGGTAAACATTTTATTTATGGGTTGGGTTTTAAAACTCTTCTAAGCATGTGGCTTTAGGGCGGAGATTGTGAATGAAATCTGTCATCGTTTGCTTTGCATGAAGGCAGTGATTTGTAGCAATGAGACTTCTCGCAGGCGACAAGTAAGCTGAACTTTCTGCCTTTGAGGACAAGAGAAGGTGAGTGTTTGGGGAAATGTTTTTTGTTTTTGTTTTTTCCCAACCCGGCTCAAGAGATGTTTCTTCTGGCACAGATAGAACTGTGTAGATTCAAGAAATCTTCTGAAGATCTTTCTTTGAAAAAATTGGATTAGACTCACCTTAAATACAGATTTCATTAATTCAAGATTAAGTTGTTAACTACTCCCTTGCTGAGATGTTTTTTAGGGAGAAGAAGGGACCTCTATTGCAATGTTATTTATAGTGACAACAAATATGAGCTTGGTCAGATTTTTGATCAGATTTCAGCTGAAGGTGAGGTTACCAGTTACATACTTCATAAAGTCATTGTGGAAATTATTGACACAATCTACTGGAAGACTTTAATCAGTTCAGAATACTATACAAACACACAAATCACCTTTTATAATCATACTCTAAATCTAAGAGTGTTCTGCACTCAACCGAAGACAAGTCTAAGAAAATTGTTATAAGAACCATTTTCCTAGTATTTAGCCAAATCAGAGAACAGGCACATTTTATGATTCTCTTCCTCAAGATTAAACATGAACATCTTATTAATAATGATATCCTTATTATATGTGTGAAAAACTTGAAAGATACACATTTATACCAGTAAGAACTGTTTTTTTGAGGGACAAATAAACCAAGAGTGTGCTAGCAAAGAACATACAGGATAGAGTGTGTTAGTTTGAAGCTCTTTGAGCTATGCAAATAGGAGGGAGTGCCTGGGAAAAACTGGCTTGCCTGAAGCTGCAGCAACAGGTATGACTAGAAAAAGATGCAGAGCCAGTAATGTGACCTTATTGGTCCACAGGAGAATGCAAAATTGTTCCTGGTTATTTTTCTGGAAAAAAACTGTCATTTTTTGGCATTATTCTGCTTCATTACTCTCAAGAATATCTGTCTTCCTGTCTCTAGTTACATTGCAATGGTTTTTAAGAATTTCCAGTGTTGTTGAGGGATTTGGTGGGTATGAAAATACTTCTACTTCATTGAGGTAAGAGTAATGGCATATCTTGTGAAAAGGACAGGGTGAAACAGATAAACTGGGATTTTCTGTGTGTGTTGAATGAGTAGCCAATTGCTGTGTGGATTAGAGAGGAAAGGTTTGTGAGCATTGTGAAAAACATCCCCAGGGAAAGGTTCATAGTAGTGAACTCCCTCTCTCCCACAAAATGGCATGTTGTTTCCCTACTTGTATAAATAGTTTGTGTTGTTGACACAGACACCATAGGGAAATTTTAAATCAGTGTTGAGCAACTTGTGGTCCTTTCGATGTTATTCGGCTACAACTTCCACTGTCCTGCATCACTATCTATGTTGACTGGCAGTGCAGTTCCATGGTATCTGGAGGACCACAAGGTGTCCACTCCAGTCTTTAAGCAGTGATGCCGTGGTAATCACTTTATGCATTTACAATATATTCCTGTGATTAATCTGAGCTCAAATTGTCTGTTGAAGGCAGGTGTGGGGGCTAAAAGTATGGATTTTGATTTGATAAGTCAAGGGTCATTTCACAGAGGAAAAAGCGATAACGTTGCCTTGGGGCCAGTCACCCTGGCCAGCACTTATTGCTACCATTTTCCAGTCATTCAAAAAGACCTTTCACCATTCTATTCTTAAGGAGATAATTTGTTGATACATAAGTTAAAGTACAGTATGGACTGCTGTCAGAAAGGAACCACCTCTTCTCTGAGTATAGTGGTGAAAGGTAAGAGCTTCTGACCATTTTGCATGTCCAACAAAGTAAAGGGATTTGGTACTTGTTTTAGGTTTTTTTAAGCTGGAATAAGAGCTCACCTTTCAATTATCTACTCAGAGAAGGAAATGTGTTGTTTTTGAGGTTTTATGTTCAATATTTACATTGACCTGTGGACAAGTTGACACAGATTTCATGGGCTGAAATTTCCAGTCTCATACATTCATACATACAGTAGGATTTAATTAATGTGGGCTTCTTCGACACACCATTATGGTAAAATGAATGGTAAAAATGAGAGCCATAGCACGTTTTACATTCATTTTTACCCTGTTAATTGCCTTGTGTGAATCTTCGTCAGTTTGTGGCATTGTAGAATAGTTTAAATAAGTAAAACTAGCTGTGGCAGATCTGTTTGAATTGCATTAGGCCTTTCAACCATGTTTCTGATACTCCATCCGAGTAGCAAATGGCTGTAGTCCTCCAGTTTTTGCCACAAACAGATGAACCTTTTGCTTTTCAGAACTTTGCTTTTGTAGGTTATGGAAAATATTGCTGAAAGTATTGGCAGTTGTGTGGACCATGTGCATCGTATAGACTGGATTATCACACCAGAATTTGTGTAGAATCTGCTCATTTGTAATGCTGCTGCCCTAGGGGTTCGCCATGCTTTTGTTCTTTTTAATTTCATAGTGTGACAGTGGTAAATGAGACATTGTCATTATTTTATAAACATCCTTATAGATTTGTAGCATTGTACATGTTTATAAAGTTTCCACTTACCGTCTAAAACATTCTGATTATGTTTAGTTCAAGATATAGTTGGCTAGGACATTTTTAACTAGTTCCAGTTCATGCGGACAAATAAATGCACATTTCCAAGCAAGTAGCTTATAGAGTAATCTGCTGTTATTGTTTATTTAACACATCAGTACTGTGTGATCAGGAATTATAAGATGATATAAGGCTAAGTGGTCTTCATTTTTTCTTCTGAGCAAAGAATCCTGAAACTGAGTAGGGTACAAAAAAATCCAAATTGTTTTTGCACACAGTAGGAGACGTGACACTTTTTTTATTCCATCATTCAATTTCTACTCTATGTGTGGATTTATGCCCTCTTTTTTATAATTGTGTTTATTGAAAGTTTCTCTTACACAAAATAAGACAGATACAGCACTCCCTACACAATGATTTATGCCCTCTTTCACATCTGTTTTGTAGCTTTCAAGTTATTTCTTCAGGCAATATGAAGTTGCTACATAGTTCATATGAAAAGTAGTTGTAAACAAGCTATGACAGGAAATCCCTTTGCAAAACCAATATTTTTTCAGGGGAGCCTTATTATCTACATTTATTGAAAAGACGGATCAGTGTTCTTGCGCCCAAAGGAACAGGTTTCATTTGGATTAATGTTCTCTTAAGTGTATAGGAAAGAGGCATATGTTTTGACATCATTAGCTTGCTGAAAATGATAGTTTCTCCCCACCGACCATCCACTTGTGTTTTGAACTAAATTCAGAGTACTGCTTGGTACCTTTTTGGTCCAAGATATTTGAGGAGCCATCTACACCAGTGTATATGCTTGGGGGGCTCACTGCTCTGTGTTCTGCTCTCCTTGAGATGTGTCAGTTCAGCAGGACAAACTGACTATAGGCTAAAAACTCTTGGGAACCTGAAGCTTGATTAAGCCCTTTCTTTCATTATCTTCAGAACTGTAGCTATGGTTTGCTAATACAGTAGAGTCTCACTTATCCAACATAAATGGGCTGACAGAACGTTGGATAAGCAAAAATATTGGATAATAAGGAGGGATTAAGGAAAAGTCTATTAAGCATCAAATTACATTATGATTTTACAAATTAAGCAACAAAACATTTTACAACAAAATGACAGAAAAAAGCAGTTCAATAAACGGTAACGTTATGTAGTAATTACTGTATTTACGAATTTATTACCAAAACATCACAATGTATTGAAAACATTGACTACAAAAACATTTACTACTAAAAGGCAGACTGCGTTGGATAATACAGAATGTTGGATAAGCAAAGGTTGGATAAGTGAGACTCTACTGTATGTGCTTTTGTTCTCTTTCCCAGAGTTTCAGTTGCTATAAATTTGCAAATTAATGCTGCTTATTTTTCCTTTAAAAAATCAAGCCTGCCATCACACTTTGCAAGCTCCACATAAGATCCAAAATCCACTTATGAACATTATATAAATAAAGCCTCATCTCTCCCCTTTCCCCACAAACAAGACTGCTGGCAATAAAATCTGACAGGAACGTTTTAACAAGCTAGCTAACCTTGATAATTAGCTGTTTCCATGCATGTGGCTTTAAGACTCTGAAAAGCCATTTGCTCTTGTTGTAGTAATTATTCTTTGTTTGTAGACAGGAACACTCTTTTTTCTCCTCATTATTTTTTACTAATGGCCAAAATAAAATTAAGAGGACTAGTGTGTTGGATGATGACTGGCCCAATTTTGATTTACAGGATGTATAGTTCTTGTGATGGATTGTTCAGTGAGAATGCTAGACCAGAATCTGTTTACCTGGGTTCAAAGAGGGGGGTGCTTTGTTAATGTGGAGAGATTTTATGGGTTTTCAGTTTGAGAAGTCTAAGTACCCCTTCCTCAACTGCAGATCCCAAAATTCCAGAGGATGGAGTGTCAAGGACAGAACGCCACCAGATAAGATTCAACACAGTTTATTAAAGATACAGAACCAAAAATGCTCGTACAAAACAAAGAGCTAGGCAAACACTCGCCTTCAATGTGAAAAGTCACTCAAAAACGGTTCAAAAGCTAAACCGGATTAAACAGGAGTTTAATCCGGGTTAAACCAAAAATGCTTACTTCAGCCTGGGACTTAAAACAAACAAAAGCTGGTAAATAAAGATTCAATAGAACATAAATACTGGCAGCAGATTCCTCTCTGCTACTCAACAGCTGTGGTTGAGCAACTAAGTTGTTACTCCTCCGTGCAGCGGGCGAACTCCGGGTCCAAACACATCAATCAGGGTTGCAGCGGTCAGCGGGGTCCCAATCCGGTCCGAGGTCGAAGGCCAGGTGCAGGCGTCTTAGGTTCCACGAAATCCTCCGATAGCCAAAGAGAGGGTAGTCAAAGGTCGTAGTCAGCCAGTCAGTCAGTCAGTCAGTCAGCCAGTCCAGCGTCAATTCCGAGTAGGTAAATAATGTCCGTCAAGAAGACGACGGAGGTCCAAGGTAGTCAGCAAACGAAACACACCCGTCTTCAGGAAATTCCCAACAAGAGCCCAAGCGTTCGTCCAGATTACCTTGCCCAACGCAATTAGCCCTGGATTCAAGACCCCATTTTATGCCAGTTACAACTCCTCATCGCTATCAGGTGTTACCCTAATTCCAGGTGCCTCATCATCATCATCCTCATCAGAGCTAAAACATCTTTGACTACGCCCCACAGCATCCCCAGCTGTGGATCCCGTCCCATCCCTCCAACTCGTCCACGGGTCCGATCCTGCAACCCGCCAGTCGCTTCCCATGCTATCATTACCAGGAACACCCAAATCCTCCCTCACACGAGTCCATTCCATGTCATCCTCCTCTGAGCTAACCACCTCTTCCTCCATTCTCTCAGTAAAACCCTCAAAGGAGTCTTCGTCAGTTGATTCTGCAAATATGTCCCGCAGCCGTTTCCTCTCTCGCTCCTCAATAGAGTCTGACTCTCGAGGAGTCTTACGACCACTTCTCCCAGTATTGGAGTCATAAGGCTCAACCATAACACTATCCCCTCTCACAAAGGCCTCCTCCTCCAAAGGTGGAGTTACAGCAGTAATGTCTTCAGCTACAGTGTTACGGCGCCCAGAAGTATCTAACTTTAACAAAGAACGGTGAAAGACAGGGTGGATCTTAAAAGAAGAAGGTAAACGCAGTCTAAATGCCACAGAAGAGATTTTTTTAGTAATAGGAAAAGGTCCCAAATACCGTGGCGCAAACTTTCCTCCAGCCTGTTTAATATATTTAGAAGACAGCCAAACCAGATCCCCTTCCTCCAACTCCTCCCCGGCTTGTCTATGGCGGTCGGCTTGAGTCTTCTGCGCTGCCTTAGCTTCTAACAACAGCCGGCGAGCAACATCATGTAAGGCAGCCATTTCAGACGAACGGTACACCGGATCAGAGGAAACCACATTAGTCGACGGCGCCACCCCTCCCCGCGGATGAAAGCCATAAGTTAACTCAAAGGGAGTGTGTTGACTAGACGTGTGTACAGCATTATTATAGGCGAACTCAGCCACCGACAACCACTTAACCCAAGCAGTTGGCTGCTCCAGACAAAAACAACGTAAATATTGTTCCAACAGCCCATTCACTCTTTCAGATTGACCATCTGTTTGTGGATGAAAAGCAGAAGACACATTCAATTTGGTTCCCAAACACTCATGGAAGTGCCTCCAAAAACGAGACACAAACTGAGGAGCTCTATCAGAAACAATAACCTCAGGAGCTCCATGCAAGCGAAAGATATGTTTGGTAAATAATAAAGCCAATGTAGGAGCTGCAGGAATTGTGGAACACGGTATAAAATGAGCCATTTTAGAAAATAGATCCACCACCACCCAAATACATGTATAACCCCCAGACCTAGGCAAGTCAGAAATAAAATCCATGGAAATAATCTGCCATGGTCTCTCAGGAACAGGCAAGGAGGATAATAACCCCCTAGGGCGCCCGGCAGGCGTCTTACTCTGTTGACAAACGGCGCAGGTATCACAAAAGCGGAGAATGTCCTGACGCCTCTTTGGCCACCAATAGCTTCTGGTAATGAGTTGTACGGTCTTAAATCTGCCAAAATGCCCAGCCATTGGTTCGTCATGATGTGCCCTGATAACTTCTAACCTAAGCGCCCCTGCCGGTACATAAACCTGACCATTACGTACTAATACCCCCTCCTGGTCTTGTAAATGAGGCAGCATAGTACGATTTCCTACCGAAAGTAGCATGAGTTGTTCCTGGGTCCAGTTATCATCTTTCTGATCCTCTAGGATTTGAGCATGTAATCCCGTCTCATTGTCCACCACACATAAAGAGGCAGTTGGCAAAACTGTCTGACACACTGGCTGCTCGCAAGTCTTATACTCCGGCTTACGAGATAATGCATCTGCCCGCAAGTTTTCCTTCCCTTCTACAAACTGAACTTTAAAATTGAACCTGGAGAAAAACAAAGCCCATCGAATCTGACGTTGATTCAATTTCTTGGCAGTTTGTAAATGTTCTAAATTCTTATGGTCAGATCTGACCACAATTTGATGTCGTGCGCCCTCTAACCAGTGCCGCCACACCTCAAACGCCACCTTGATAGCCAACAACTCCTTTTCCCAGATGGTATAGTTTTGTTCAAAAGGTGTTAGCTGTCTGGAGTAAAATCCACAGGGACGCAAAGTCCCTGAAGAATCTCTTTGCGATAATACAGCCCCCAATGCATAGCTAGAAGCGTCTGCTTCTACTATGAACGGTCTATTAATGTCCGGATGGATGTTGTCAGCCTGGAAACTAGACTTCAACTGTAGAAATGCATCGTGAGCCTCCCGTCCCCACACAAACGGTTGTTTCTTTTGCAAAAGTTGCATTAAAGGTACAGTGAGTTTGGCAAAGTTTGGGATAAACTCTCGGTAATAGTTAGCAAATCCCAAGAATCGCTGTACATCTTTCTTAGACTTGAGTTCTTGCCATGAGTTGACTGCGTCAACTTTGTGCGGATCCATTTTGAGTTCTTTTCCCGAAACTACATGTCCCAGGAACTCAACTTCAGACACATGAAACACACATTTGGAAGCCTTAGCAAAAAGCCCATTACCCCGTAGACTGTGCAGTACCTGTTTCACATGCTGCTGGTGTTCCCTTTCATCCTTAGAGAAAATCAATATATCGTCCAAATAAACCACCACAAATTGATCAATTAAATCCCTAAACACATCATTTATGAATCTTTGGAAGACCGCGGGCGCATTGCAAAGTCCGAAAGGCATTACTCGGAACTCGTGACATCCGAAACACGTGTTAAATGCCGTCTTCCATTCGTCACCTTCCCGTATCCTAATCAAGTTATACGCCCCCCGCAGGTCAAGCTTGGTAAAGATCTTAGCCCCTTGCACTCTCGATAGTAATTCCGAAATCAAAGGTAGCGGATACCTATCACGAATGGTGTTTTTATTAAGTACCCGATAATCACACACTAGTCTAAGCTCTCCCGTCTTTTTAGCTACAAAGAACACAGGTGCGGCAGTTGGAGAGCTAGATGGGCGGATAAACCCTTTGGCTAGGTTCTCGTCAAGAAATTCCCTCAAAGCTTGTCTTTCTGGTACTGTTAAAGCGTACAACCTTCCTGCTGGTAATTTAGCGCCTTCTACTAGTCTAATCGCACAATCATATGGTCTATGAGGCGGCAACTTATCTGCTTCCCTCTTACAAAACACGTCTTGAAATTCCTTATATTCAACAGGCACACCCTCCATGTCAGGCTGAGAAGTACTAAGAGCAAAACATTCCTGCCTATTAAAAGCTATAGTACGCTTTACCCAATCCACTTGAGGATTTACCAAAGTCAACCAATCCATTCCCAGGATTACATCATATCTTGGTAAACGTGTAATGTCCCAAACAAACTTTCCCGTTACTCCTTGTACCTCCCACGTTATTTCTGAGGTCTCACGATTAACCACCCCAGACTCCAGCAGTTTCCCGTCCGCTCCTTCCACCCATATATCGCATGCTTTTCGTACTGTAGGAAGCCCATGCTTCCTTGCAAACCCAACATCCACATATGAGACCGTAGCCCCTGAGTCCAGCAGTGCCAGAGTAGAAGCAAGTTCTTTTCCCCCAACAGATAAAGAAATGGGTACAAAGACATGTTTCTTCCCCTCAAGTGACTGCTTTAGAAGCCCTAGTGCGTTGGACTCACGTCGCACTAGGGCTGACCTTTTCCCGAAAGCTGAGAAGGCTTAACATTACAATTTCTAGCAAAATGCCCAGCGTTCCCGCAATACAAACACAGTCCCAATTGTCTTCTACGGTCCTTTTCTGCCGTTGACAATTTTCTAAACACCCCAAGTTCCATAGGTTCCTCCCCTTTTGCTACAGGTGCCCTAGGCGCAGATACAGTTGGCGCATACATTGCTCTAGACTGTTTGCGAGATTCGAACCGGGCGTCTAAACGCAAAACTTTTGCCACCAAAGCGTCCCAGTTTTCTGCCGGCTCTAAACGCGCCAATTCATCCTGGAGATAATCATTTAAGCCCGCAATAAACAAGAGCATAAACGCGTTCTCTCCCCAGTCAAGTTGATGGCGATAAGAGTTAAACTTGTTTAAATAGTCCAAAACAGACCCCTTTCCCTGTTTCAACCGATAAAGAGCCCAGCTAGCATTCTCCATACGGAGGGGGTCCCCAAAAGTGTCAGATAGTAACTTCTTGAAATCATTTAAATTGTCCTTGACTGGGTCGTTTCCCAAAATTAAATTAGTGGCCCATTGTCCCGCAGGACCGGTCAATAAACTCAAAATAAATGCCACCTTACTGGTGTCCGTAGGAAAAGCCTGAGCACTAATTTGGGAAAAATAAAGTTCAATTTGCGCCAAAAAAATAGGCAACTTATTTCGAGACCCGTCAAAACGTTCGGGAGTCATAACATGTCCTTTAGCTGGCTGTGCTGCTTGTGCAGCGTAAAATGCAGCCTGCAGCTGGTCAAAACGAGCCTTAAGCTCCTCCATCGTCTTCTAGACGTAATTACCTAACTAGAAAAAACTTCTTTCTGGCGTTGGGCAATCTGTCAAGGACAGAACGCCACCAGATAAGATTCAACACAGTTTATTAAAGATACAGAACCAAAAATGCTCGTACAAAACAAAGAGCTAGGCAAACACTCGCCTTCAATGTGAAAAGTCACTCAAAAACGGTTCAAAAGCTAAACCGGATTAAACAGGAGTTTAATCCGGGTTAAACCAAAAATGCTTACTTCAGCCTGGGACTTAAAACAAACAAAAGCTGGTAAATAAAGCTTCAATAGAACATAAATACTGGTAGCAGATTCCTCTCTGCTACTCAACAGCTGTGGTTGAGCAACTAAGTTGTTACTCCTCCGTGCAGCGGGTGAACTCCGGGTCCAAACACATCAATCAGGGTTGCAGCGGTCAGCGGGGTCCCAATCCGGTCCGAGGTTGAAGGCCAGGTGCAGGCGTCTTAGGTTCCACGAAATCCTCCGATAGCCAAAGAGAGGGTAGTCAAAGGTCGTAGTCAGCCAGTCAGTCAGTCAGTCAGTCAGCCAGTCCAGCGTCAATTCCGAGTAGGTAAATAATGTCCGTCAAGAAGACGACGGAGGTCCAAGGTAGTCAGCAAACGAAACACACCCGTCTTCAGGAAATTCCCAACAAGAGCCCAAGCGTTCGTCCAGATTACCTTGCCCAACGCAATTAGCCCTGGATTCAAGACCCCATTTTATGCCAGTTACAACTCCTCATCGCTATCAGGTGTTACCCTAATTCCAGGTGCCTCATCATCATCATCCTCATCAGAGCTAAAACATCTTTGACTACGCCCCACAGCATCCCCAGCTGTGGATCCCGTCCCATCCCTCCAACTCGTCCACGGGTCCGATCCTGCAACCCGCCAGTCGCTTCCCATGCTATCATTACCAGGAACACCCAAATCCTCCCTCACACGAGTCCATTCCATGTCATCCTCCTCTGAGCTAACCACCTCTTCCTCCATTCTCTCAGTAAAACCCTCAAAGGAGTCTTCGTCAGTTGATTCTGCAAATATGTCCCGCAGCCGTTTCCTCTCTCGCTCCTCAATAGAGTCTGACTCTCGAGGAGTCTTACGACCACGTCTCCCAGTATTGGAGTCATAAGGCTCAACCATAACATGGAGCCATGGCTATCAAAGTTAAATCTTAGTTTTGTGTATTGTGAAAGTGTTACTTGTTCCACTTTCCGCTTTATATGCTGATACTTCAACATCTAGAGGTCTACCATTTTCAATGCTAGGCCTGCAGTCAGTAGGCATGACTCTTCAGTATAGTACTTCTGTGACTGCAGGATTTTGTTGTTATGTGCCTTCTGACATCCCTAAGGCAAACCTATCACAAACTTTTTGTCACAGACAGAACGCCACCAAATAAAGTTCAACACAGTTTATTAAAGTTACAGAACTGAAAAATGCCCGTAAGAAACAAAGGACTAGGCAAACACTTGCCTTCAATGTGAAAAGATACAAAAAGACTCCGCTGGTACTAAAAACGGTTCAAAAGATAAACCGGATTAAACAGGAGTTTAATCCGGGTTAAATCAAAAATGCTTACTTCAGCCTGGCAATTTAAACAAACAAAAGTTGATAAACAAAGATTCAATGTAACACAAATAACTGGCAGCAGATTCCTCTCTGCTACTCAAAAGCTACAATTGAGTAACTAAGGTTGTTACTCCTCCGTGCAACGAGCGAAATCCGGGTCCAGGCACATCAATCAGGGTAGCAACGGTAAGCAGGGTCCCAATCCGGTCCAGGGTCGAAAGCCAGGTACAGACGTCTTTAGTTCACAAGATCCACCGATAGCCACAGAAGGGATAGTCCGAGGTCGTAGTCAGTCAGTCAGTCAGTCCAGCGTCAATCCAGAGTAGGCAATTAATGTCCGTCAAAAAGACGACGGAGGTCCAAGCTATCAAGATTAAACACAGGTTGCACAGAAAAAGCCCACACAGTTCCTCCCGCCGTCTATGCCCAGTGTCCTTGGTAACTTACGTATTCAGCAAACGAATCACACCCGTCTTCAGGAAGTTCCCCAACAAGAGCCCAAGCGTTCGTCCAGATTACCTTGCCCAACGCAATTAGCCATTGATTCTAGACCCCATTTTATGCCAGTTCACAACTCCTCATCGCTGTCAGCTGCTATCCTAATTCCAGGTGCCTCATCATCATCATCCTCGTCAGAGCTAAAACACCTTTGACTACGCCCCACAGCATCCCCAGCTGTGGATCCCGTTCCATCCCTCCAGCCCGTCCACGGGTCCGATCCTGCAACCCGCCAGTCGCCTCCCATGCTATCATTGCCGGCGACACCCAAATCCTCCCTCACACGAGTCCATTCCATGTCATCCTCCTCTGAGCTAACCATCTCTTCCTCCATTCCCTCGGTAAAACCCTCAAAGGAGTCTTCGTCTGTTGGTTCTGCAAATAAGTCCCGGAGTTGTTTCCTTTCGCGCTCCTCAAGAGAGTCTGACTCTCGAGGAGTCTTACGACCTCGTCTGCTAGTATCGGAGCCAGAAGGCTCAACCATAACACTTTTCTTGGCAAGATTTCTTTAGAGGAGGCTTGTCATTGGCTCCCTATGAGGCTGAGTTTCCCAAGATCATTAATAGGCTTCCATAGTTGCATAGAAATTTGAATCCTAGTCTCCTAAAGTCCTAGATCAATATTCAAACCACTACACCATTCTGGCTTATGACTACAGGTGCAGATATTTTGAGCTATACAGAGTAAAAGTGCCACTCAGATCTATGCGTTGTCATTCCTCTGTTTAGAATGCCACCTTGAGAGGAAATGTGACATCTTGTTTGGAACAGAAATGTACATATGTCTGTTTAATGCATATAACTTTGGTTAAAAATACTTTATTTCTGAATGTGTAAATGCACAACAAAGTAAGCAATTTGGGCACTTTCTGCCTATGATAATGCATACCTATTTATTATTTTTTATGTTTGCAGAGATCATAATGGTCAGTAAAGTAATACCCATACATAGCAGACATATCTGCATAGTGAAAAAATTTTTCAGAGAAGGGCACTAATTTATTTGAAGCAATCATGTCCTGAGATGAACTTTTAATCAGCTTGTGAATGGCACACTTAAAACAAGAGATTTTGTGCAGGAATAGTTGAGTTTGGGGCAACATTCCTTCATTGGCTTTACCACCTGAAGAGCTTTCTTAATCATGAGTTCAGAAAGTCTGGGAGTGCTGGAAAACATTAAAACACATCTGTTAACTACTTTCTGGTGTCATAAAACTAGAAAATAGGAAGCTCTTACAATTAGGGTGGCATTTTGCTACTAATATATATTTTTAAAAAATAAAATTAAATAAATAAAAAACCTTACTAGTGATCAAATTATATACTTATTATTTTTCATCACTTTACATCATTTTAGAAACACTTGAATTCCAAATATACACTATAGATAGCTCTGTAGCACTTCTATGGCAATATTGTTATGATATTGTGTACCAACTTTTTCAAAGGAGGTTTGTCTTAACCTCCTTTGAAGTACAAAGATGAAGTA
Source organism: Anolis carolinensis (assembly GCF_035594765.1). Taxonomy (NCBI): domain Eukaryota; kingdom Metazoa; phylum Chordata; class Lepidosauria; order Squamata; family Anolidae; genus Anolis; species Anolis carolinensis. Next base: position 277,840,666 of record NC_085841.1, on the reverse strand, counting down.
CTTTGGCCACATAATGAGAAGACTGGAAAGTTTGGATAAGAGAATGATGCTGGGGAAAATGGAAGGAAAAAGGAAGAGGAGTCGACCAAGGGCAAGGTGGATGGATGGTATCCTTGAAGTGACTGGCTTGACCTTGAAGGAGCTGGGGGTCGCAACAGCCAATAAGGAGCTCTGACATGGGCTAGTCCATGAGTTCACAAAGAGTCGGAAGCGATTGAACAAAAAAGACTGTTTTCCATTTAGTTATTTTTATTTTAAATGTGCTACCCTTTGCTGATAGTTTGTTAAACTCATATGCTAATACTGATGGCAATCTTACTCTTACTCTGATAACTATGAGCTTTCTCTCCTTCCTTTTAGACCAATAAAGGAAGGTCTGAACAAGATAAGAAACCATGACTTCTGATGCTAGCCATATGCTTGAAGCTGCTCTAGAACAAATGGATGATATAATTGCAGGTATGATAATTACTTATTTTGAAGCCTTTTAAAAATACCATATGTGTTCTCAAATCTCAGTAACAGTGTCATATTTTGATGCCTCTATACTCACCTCGCCTCTTAAGTTTTTTTCTTCTTCAAGCCTTCTTTTATTTAAGGTGAGGGATGAAATTAATCTTAAGGGCCTTGCACCACTCTATATAATATGCAGCATAGTCATCTGAAAACATGCTTAGATGTTCATATAAAGGGTTGCCAGATTGAAAACTGGGCAGAATACTTGTGCCTTTGGTGGTTTTGTAGAAGAAGAAATACAACTAGATAACAAACCACACGCCAGTTTTCCATCTGGCAACTCTACTTCTGATGGTATTCTTAAAGGCAGTGGTGATATTCTGAAATAAAGGAAAAGCAATCTTAAATCAGTTGTGTAATTCAGAAGAAGGCAAACAGACTAACTGGAATAACTTACTGAAGTCGTGAGGATATGCATCTGAAAAATTAGTTGTCATATTGGATAGGGTTATGAAATTCTGTCTTCAAGAGAATACCTGAATTGCTTTGTTTCTTATTAAATGTTTGTGTAGTGTAATCCTTAACAAATGAACAGGAACATACATTAAAACAGTATGAAATTTAATAATGTGCTTTGTACCTGCTCTGAGGCAAGGTTTATTACATTTAGTAAGACCTACTGGGGTGTATGTATGTAGGAATTCAGCTTAAACGTTTTTTAATGCACCTTTGCAATCAGTGTAATTACTTTGGGCAGGAAGCAAAGTGCCACCACCACCCCCTTTCTGATTGCATGGGGCTGGAGGGAGAACCTGGGAAGGAGACATTACTGAGAGCAGTCTCCCTCCCAACCCCATTAGCATCATTGGTACCTTTAGGAGAAGGATGCAGTAGGGGTACACACACACCCTCCTAGACCCTTTGAAGAAGAAAGTAATGCCATCCTGCCAGTAGAAGCAGGGGATCACATCCCCAATCCCTCTGGATACTGGCCCAGCTAGCAGTGACTCAGTCCCCACCCTGCGGCTTGGTGGAGAAGTGTGGTAACCAAGCTCTCTTGCTCTCTTTGAAGCTGCCTTTTTTCTGGGGTAGGGAGAACAGGCGCTACTATGGGATCTTCTATATGGACCAGTGCAGATGTGGACATTGAAGTCAGTTCTCTACTAGAGTGACTGAACAGAAGACCTTGCTAGGGCAAGAGTGGCTGCTGACTATGTCTCTTTCGTCCATTAACATAATAGCAGTGCTGACCCTATCTAAGATATTGATAGGGTGCAATCATGCTGCTGTTTTTGAAGGCATATTTTCTTTTGATTTCAATTGCTGCAGCTTCTCCACGGTGTTACTTAGGTTTGAAATTCTGACCTAACTTAGAAAGTGTTTGGTGAGTGGTAGCCTGGAGTACACATTACTCTGTCCGTAATACACCTAGAAAAAAAAGAGCATGTGTGTCAGAGTGTGGAAATTGGCTACTATGATGGGGGAGGGGGGGGGAAGTAACCACATCTTCCTTAGAGATAGGCACCTCAAGGGAAAAGAGGAGACCCCAGTCATTTAAACTAATAATGTCTAACATGGTACTTCAAGGTTGTCTGTGTGGAGAATTTAATGAGGATAATGTAGGGAACAGAAATTGGGTGTATCATAAAAGGACAATCTGCCTTCCTTTTTTACTGTTTGGCATGTTTCCAGGGCTAGAGGAAATAAAAGCTTCCTTGCTCGCAATTCTGCATAATTTAAATACAATATTATGTTTGAAGCGTATAAGGGTACAACTGTCTGACCCGATCACTGTGGAATTGCTTTTGATATGATCAAATGTGACAGATAAGTCAGTGTCTCTAGGCTCTTCTGCTTTGTTACAGCTATGTTGTTAACTGCTTTGAGAATTAAGAATGTTCGATGGCCAGCCTTAGTTAGCTAGCTCAGTCCTGGAAATGCACACAAATTATAATGAGCCCTACGATCACTTCCTTAACTATATTAGTACTCTAAAAGTTACATGTAAAACATCATTTAATCTAGTGTTGAGGAATCTGTATGTATAAATAAAACCTGACCTGTGTGTTCCTAGCTGTCACTCATTTCGCACTAGCAATTGCTACAGAATTGTAACTATTATTTAGCTATTATTTAGAACCTGAAAGAAAAGTAAAAGTTTCCAAATAAATTTATGATCAAATTCACGGATTGTTTTGAGCTGCCAGTCTCAAAGAAAAGTAGGATAGAAATTAAATTGTGGTTACAGTGTTTGAGCAGAAAGAGAAGACCAGAGAAACCATCTGGAGAGATGAATAGTTTGCTGTTTGTTGCTGCTACCTAGTGGGATCCTCCTGCCACCATTATATCTGCAAGTAGCTGGTTCCAGTAGTCAGAGGTCTATTACTCACCAGTCCTCAATTAGAAAATGCAGCACCCGGATCAGAACAGATCTTAGTGATTTTATTTGCAAAGTGTTGTGCAAATTGTTCATAATAGCCAGGGCTGGCCGTAGGTAATTTTCAAGTGTAAGTGAACATAATTTTGGTGCCCCCCCTCCCCCAAAGCAATCACTGAAAATTAAAAGCGTTGGATAAGCGAAAATGTTGGACAATAAGGAGGGATTAAGAAAAAGCCTATTAAACATCAAATTACATTATGATTTTACAAATTAAGCACCAACACATCATGTTTTACAACAAATCAACAGCAAAAGCAGTTCAATACAGTAGAGTCTCACTTATCCAAGCTAAACGGGCCGGCAGAAGCTTGGATAAGCGAATATCTTGGATAATAAAGAGGGATTAAGGGAAAGCCTATTAAACATCAAATTAGGTTATGATTTTACAAATTAAGCACCAAAACTTCATGTTATTCAACAAATTTGACAGAAAAAATAGTTCAATACGCAGTAATGTTATGTTGTAATTACTGTATTTACGAATTTAGCACCAAAATATCATGATATATTGAAAACATTGACTACAAAAATGGCTTGGATTATCCAGAGGCTTGGATAAACGAGGCTTGGATAAGTGAGACTCTACTGTACATGGTAATGTTATGTAGGAATTACTATATTTGCGAATTTAGCACCAAATATTGAACTGGGATATAGGGCAGTGTGGACTCAGATAACCCAGTTCAAAGCAGATATTGTGGGTTATTCTGTTTTGATATTTTGGGTTATATGGCTGTGTGGAAGAGCCCTGAGGTGTCCAGAATTTGACATAGTATTCCAGGTGTGATCTGGAACAATACAGAATAGAAGGGTAGATTGACTTCTCTGGATGTAGACACTAGGCTCCTATTTATGCAGGTCAAAATTCCATTGGGCCTTTTGCGTAGTTGGCTCGTATTTAACTTGTTGTCCAGGAGGACTCCAAGATCTTTTTCACATGTTCTGCTATCGAGCCAAGCATCCCCCATTCTGTATCTGTGCATTTCATTTTTTCTGAAGTGGAGTATCTTGCATTTGTCTCTGTTGAACTTCAGGTTATTATTATTTATTTATTTACAATATTGTGAACCTTTTCCAATTTTGGAGAAAGGTGGGATACAAACAAAAATTAGTAATTATAATAATGATGTACTAGTAAGTTGGCTGTAGTAAAGTGCCTTTAAATCCATGTATCTTGTATAACTTTGAAGGAATATCTTTATGTAGTTGTTTTATTTTCATTTTAGATAAAGGTAATGACTCTAAAGGGGGAAGAAAGAGCTATTTTAGTTTGTTTGTTGTGTCCTTGCGCATCTTCTATCATGGAAATATTAATTGAAAAATTTTGCTTTGAGTGCTTCACTAAGAAAGGTTGTTCTACTTCAGTCCACATTATTTTAATTGTAATTGAAAAGGGTCATTACCTTTGGGTCTAGTAAGTGGACACTAATAGCTGTAATGGCTATGAGACTGTAAAAAGTCATCATCTGTAATAATTTCTTATGCCTTCAGAATGGATTTTAATTCTGTCAGTAGTTCATGGTTCATTTGAATTGCTTCGTTTCTTTTGTGTTGCTGGACTGTTCTGATTTTCCTATTGTTATTCTTGTTGTGGTATACAAACTCTGTGCAGGAAACCAATTAAGTATCCCCTTTCCTTCATCTCAGTTAAACAGTGGACTAGAAATTAGTCTACACTTACTGAAATTTTGAAAGGTTATTCCTATATTTGGCAAGCAGCCTTAAATATGATCATATAATAGTTACATTGGTCTTTGTGACATTAAAATCTGTAAAATTGTGACCAAATGTTAGGTTTTCAAAATAGAAATAAGAGACAGTCAAAATTCATGATGTGGAGGGTTGACATTCAGGAAGAGAGTATTAACAAATTCATGTTCTACCTAAACACCAAAGGGAAGTAAACCTTTCAGTTAATTTAGTCATGTATTTCTTGGTAAAATTATATTATTAGTATTCATAAGCTGCGATGCACAATTTTTGGTCTTTATGAATGGCCTAGTTCAAAAATACTAGCATTTTGTCTGTTCCTTATAAAAGGAAGACCTTTGTAACCCTCAGATAAGGAAGACACCTTATATTAAGTGGCACTTGCCACCTGTATAAGGGAAGAGATTTTCAGCCTGAAAATAAGGGACATCCCTTGTAATAAGGGACACCTAGTAACCCTATTTGTACTGTATGAAAAAAATGAGACACTTTTTAGATGGTCCTTATTCCTGGTAATGTACTTATTGTCACGGAAACATTTTTAAAAGCACATCCTCTTTTTCATTGGGTATCTGATGAAATCATAGTTGCTCTTTTTTTGCCAATCTAACATAGCAATGAAAAGAATAAATCAGGTAGACAATATATCCAATACAATAAAACAATCCATTGCAACCCTCATACAAACATTGGAAATACCAAGACATTTTTTGCAGAAGGGAAGCTCAAGCATAAAAGGTTAAATTAACTAGTTTTTAACATATGCTCCCATGTAAATAATAATCTTATACATCAAATTTTAATTGGTTAATTGGGGAGTGGCCCTTACCCAAAATACTTGTAAGTAGAAGTCTTTCGTGTTTCAGATTTTTTTTAGATTCTGAAATTTAGCTTCTATATACCCTGTTTCCCCTAAAATAAGACATCCCCAGAAAATAAGACCTAGTAGAAGTTTTGCTGAATTGGTAAATATAAGGCCTCCCCTGAAAGTAAGCGCTAGCAAAGGTTTTGTTTGGAAGCATGCCCAGTGAACAGATCACCAGAGCATGCAGGATTGGTAGGTACCATAGATTGTTGTACATGGAAATAATGGTAGTAACAAGAAATTCTTGATAGGATTCACAGTTTGTCTGGTTATGCTGGTTTGTGATGACAACTACTGTGCAGTATATAATAAATGTTCAATTTTTTTTTGTTCAACAATAAATGTGAATTCGTTTCCATGGAAAAATAAGACATCCCCTGAAAATAAGACCTAGAGCATCTTTGGGAGCAAAAATTACTATATGACACTGTCTTATTTTCGGGGAAACACGGTAGGTAGTTCCTGAGTTACAAACAGCTCATACTGTTAGTTAAGAAGGGGGGGGGGGGGTGAGACAACAGGAAGTGGAGAAATCTATTCCTAGGAAAGAGTTCTCATGAGGAAAAGGTGTTTCCTAAAAGAATCATCATGGGGAAAAGGGATCTCCATTGAAGTTTGCTCACCAATCCTTGTTTTCACCATAAGCATAATTTTTCGAAATCAAATTATCACAGGGATGGAAAGTGTGCTGAAATCTTCTGAACAGGAACACAGATAACAAAACAAACACTACAGAGGTGTTAACCCTTCCCTATAGTATCCAAACTGTGGGCGTGGGGGGTGGGAGTGGAGTGACTCATTAAAAATGTACCTGTTCCAACATACATACAAATTCAACATAAGAACAAACCTACAGAACCTATCTTGTTAGTAACTTGGGGACTGCCTTACATATGTAAAATATTATTGTTGATATTATAAATTGAATCTGTTCTGACAGCAAAGAAGGGACATAATATTTTAGCCTGCACTTACAGGTCTCTCCCAATTAATTTTATATAAGCATGTATTTTAACTGTATTTGTTCTTAGTCTATGTCAATTGTTTTTGCTGGGTTTTTTGCTGTTTAAATTTGTTAAACTAATCCCAGACACACTGGGATATTATTTATTTCCATCATTTCTGTTCCGCCCTTCTCACCCGAAGGGACTCAGGGCTATAAAATAGGATGCGGGGTAGATATTTAATAAGTAAATAAAGTTGCTTTCAGATGAATAAGTAGAATAGATGCTTGGATTTCAACACATCAGATTTCAACACATCATTTTTTCTGACATCCTTTTTTAGTCACAGACTTATGCTATTCTTTTGTACTATGTTATTTTATCCCAAGATGCTGGAATTGCCATTTAGCACTTTTGGTTTCCTCTTCATTTTGGAAAGGACATTGCCAGCAGAGGACCTCAGGATAAAAGAAATTGTGTCCAGAAAAAGAGAAGTGATATAAAATTTCATGCAGTGATTTGAACAATATTTTTTATTTAGACAACAGAGTATGAACAAGACAATACAGATATTAATACTCTTTCTCATTTACTTCTTTACCAACTTCCACATTTGTATGTGTTAATGTAGTAAGATATACAAAATGAGTAGCAAAGATGAATGATAAACTTTATTTTGTTCTGCCATTCTTCTGCCATTTATATTTCTAAAGTGTACCCACTGAAAAGACACACTTCTAAACGTATTATCATTGGCAACAATTGCATTACAGAAAAACGCCATATGCTGTGCAGAATGAAATGTTTAATGAATGGTAAACATTATTTTCACAAACTCTGAAAAATTATAGCAGTACATCAGAATGGTTCAAATACGATGGGCAAACTGTTCATGGTAAGTCCCAGCAGATACCCATGTTGGTATGTGTTACTAAAGGCAAAGGGCTAGATCTAATTTTAGTCCCACCTAAAGCAAACACAGTGAATGAATGGAACCTGTTAGCTAACATTAACATTAGTCCTATTATTCTGTATACTTATATCCGTTCTAATTAGAGCTCAATCTAATTTCATACAATACAGATAAAGATTGTGTGTGAAACCTTACACCAAATAAACGTTGCTCATGTTTAAGTTACAACAACACTTGTAGTTGCTTTTTCGTATACATGCAGATTACTCATGACATGGAATCAGTTTCGGACAATATCCACACAGTATATTTCCATGTCATTTTGGTAGTATGTAGTAAGGCTTGTTGTAAGGAGTTTCCAGGCTATTTAGGGGGGTTCCCACACCAGAACTGAAGATGATTACTCCAAGCTACAAATTCTTTATTAAGTCTAAAAGCATGAGACATGCTAATGGTATAGAAATATCATAGAGAAGACACCTCAAGGATGTTGCCTCAAAACAATTCCCTGTTTATGACAGCAGGATGCTTTTATATTCCACTTTGATCCCATAGGATTTGGCTAACAAATACTTACAGAAACAGATGCACATGTGTGAGCCCAAAAACTAACTGAAATCCTTTATAGCTCTGAAGTAGCTGTTCAGTGGCTGTTCAATATTGTTATGTAAAAATAAGGTTAAATTTATGAGCACTGAAGGAACCAGCAGAAGTAATTTCGGAACCACTGGCATCATCTTTGAGAATTATTGGCAATTGGGACAAGTCCCAGCAGATTGGAAGAGGGCAAATGTGGTCCCTATCTTCAAGAAGGGAAAAAAGGACGACCCAAACAATTACCATCTGGTCAGCCTCACGTCAATACCAGGTAAGAGTCTGGAAAAAAAATCATTAAGGAAGTGGTCTGCAAACACTTGGAAATGAATGTGGTTATCGTTAGTAGTCAACACGGATTTATCAAAAACAAGTCATGCCAGACTAATCTGATCTCTTTTTTCGATAGAGTTATGAGCTGGGTAGATGCAGGGAATGCTGTGGATGTAGCGTATCTGGATTTCAGTCAGGTTACTGACAAGGTCCCCCATGACCTTCTGGCAAACAAACTAGTCAAATGTGGGCTAGGCAAAACTACCATTAGTTGGATCTATAATTGGTTAAGTGAACAAACCCAAAGGGTGCTCACTAATGCTTCCTTTTTATCCTGGAAAGAAGTGACGAGTGGAGTGCCATGAGCAGGGTTCCATCCTGGACCCGTTTCTGTTCAACGTCTTTATTAATGACTTTGATCAGTGGTTCCCAATCTAGGGTCCCCAGATGTTTTTGGCCTTCAGCTCCCAGAAATCCTAACAGTTGGTTAACTGGCTGGGGTTTTTAGGAGTTGAGACCTACAGGTTGAGAACCACTGACTTAGATTAAAAGGCATGATCATCAAGTTTGTAGAAGGCACCAAATTGGGAGGGATAGCTAATACTCCAGAAGACAGGAGCAGAATTCAAAACGATACCTAACAGATTAGAGAGATAGGTTGAAACTAACAAAATGAAGTTCAACAGGGACAAATGCAAGATACTCCACTTAGGAAGAAAAAATGAAATGCAAAGATACAGAATGGGGGGATTTTTGGCTTGACAGCAGTACATGTGAAAAAAATCTTGGAGTCCTTGTGGACAATAAGTTAACCATAAGCCAACAATGTGATGCAGCAGCTAAAAAGGCCAGTGGGATTTTGGCCTAGATAAACAGGAGTATAGTGTCTAGATCCAGGGAAGTCATGCTATCTCTCCATTCTGCCTTGGTCAGACCACACCTGGAATACTGTGTCCAATTTTGGACACCACAATTTAATGGTGATGTTGACAAGCTGGAATGTGTCCAGAGGAGGGTGACTAAAATGATCAAATGTCTGAAGAACAAGCCCTATGAGGATCAGCTTAAAGAACTGGGCATGTTTAGCTTGCAGAAGAGAAGAGACATGATGGCCATGTATAAATATGCGAGGGGAAGTCATAAGTAGGAGGGAGCAAGGTTATTTTCTGCTGCCCTGGAGATTAGAACAAAACAATGGCTTCAAATTACAGGAAAGGAGATTCCACCTGATCATTAGGAAAAACTTCCTAACTGTGAGAGCTGTTCAGCAGTGGAACTCTCTACTGCTGTGGTGGAGGCTCCTTCTTTGGAGGCTTTTAAACAGAGGCTGGATGGCCGTCTGTCAGGGGTGCTTGGAATGCAATTTTCTTGCTTCTTGGCAGGGGGGTTGGACTGGATGACCCACCAGGTCTCTTTCAATTTTCTGATTCTATGATAGAGAGCAAAAGAGACAACCATACTAAGAGTTGTAATGTTCAGCTCAACTTTTAACACTCGATCACTGGCTTTGCACGCTTTACATAAATGTGCTCAAGTCAAGTTATTTTTCTGTAGTTGCAATTCATCACATGTCATGACTGCCTTTGACATATGCCCTTTGTTGTTTTCTAGAGGCATGCTGAAAGATCTATCACAGCTAATTACAATGTATCATCCATCTCATTCCATTCCTGGACATTAACACATATGCTTGAAATGCCCTCTTCCTATCCTCATCTGATCTTAATACAGTAGAGTCTCACTTATCCAAGTCTCACTTATCCAAGCTTCTGGATTATCCAAGCCATTTTTGTAATCAATATTTTCAATATATCATGATATTTTGGTGCTAAATTCGTAAATACAGTAATTACAACATAACATTACTGCTTATTGAACTACTTTTTATGTCAAATTTGTTGTATAACATGATGTTTTGATGTTTGATTTGTAAAATCATAACCTAATTTGATGTTTAATAGGCTTTTCCTTAATCCCTCTTTATTATCCAAGATATTCGCTTATCCAAGCTTCTGCCGGCCCGTTTAGCTTGGATAAGTGAGACTCTACTGTAATGTATTTTAAAACTTTGGTATTGGGGCATATACAGGTGTCCTTTGTTCTGGCTGAAGAAACAGTGAAGACCTAATAACATTCTCAGAGGATACTTAGTGACCATAATAATCTATTATTAGCTGTTACCAGTAGTGCTGTGAAATTCGAAGAGGCATGAATGGAGGGCGAAAGGAAGAAACGCATCAAGAGGAAGGCGTGTCAAGTTAACCCTGACCAGGACCACCTTCCATTTGGAAACTGATGTCCTCACTGTGGAAGAACATGCGCGTCAAGAATAGGTCTCCACAGTCACCTACAGACCCACCGCCAAGACCATACACCTGGAAGGCCACCCTACTCGGACACAAGTGATTGGCGATGATGATAATATTATGGAGGATTCCTAGAGCGAGCTTGCTTGCTTGCTTTATTGCTTTCTTAACCAGTGTATGATCAATGAACAACAAAGCTTTCACTATTCCTGTTTTCACTAAGCCCTTTCCCTGGGGGGCCTGTAATAACCAAAGTTGCATGTGCAATACGTTATTTCTTCTTTTTGTGACATTGTAATTTTTCAAGGCTTTGAGGCCACGCTTTTTTCGTTTTGTTAGCATGAAAGCAGGATGAACAAATTAATGTCATCTATTACTGATGATGTCAGTGGACAGGATTAGCTTGACAGGTGTTTGAACAATGAAAAGTAGCTTGAAGGACTGGAATTCCATTGTATTTCAGATGTGTTGTAAGTACAGTGATGAGTCACTGTTTGATTTGTACAAAAGGTGTTATTGTTCGCTGTTCTTCAGTTTGTTTCATTCCACGAGTGAAGATCAATTCTACATCAGGTCTTCTAGATCTGCTGATATGTGTCATGTCCTTTATGACACATATCAACAAATCTGCATATTCATCAAACACTACTGTAGTTTTTGGGTAATCCTTGTGTACATAATTAGAATACTGTTTTATGATGGACAAATATGATTAATTCATGGGCCACTGAATCCAATGGAGAAGTGCCTCGCCATTCAGCACAAGCAACCCACATGCTGGACCACATGGTCTAGCTGAGATAATGTTTCAATAGCCTTGTTTTTTGGAAAACGAACCCTCTGTTGGGTGTGACACTTAGAATCATAGCAATTTGTTTCAGAAACATCTCTGTATTTAGTAATGAATAGGAATCGCCAGAACATTGATGTTAGGTTCATTTGTCTGATTACTCTGATAGATGTTTTGCTTAGATATTTGTACAATTTTGCCTTTCTGTTTAAAGGACAGATTTGAAGCTTTCAAGACAGAAGAATGCAATGATATGGGAGGAGGGGAGTTCTGATCATTGAATTGCAGTAGACTATTAGAGACAGGTGAAGTCTGTCAAACTCTGAACATACTAAATGGACTCTAAAATACATGAGCAGGAAAATGGAAGTTGGGTGACTTGAGTCCCTAACAGCATTTAGCAACCTAGAAATTAAATTATGTACACCATCTTAAATACAGTGACCCATTTAAATCCCCTTTGATCCCTCTTTAAAGTTAAAATGAAAGGGACAAAAGGCTACATCCTGTGACCCCTTCTCCCTTCTTCCCCTGTATCACTCGGATTCAAGGCTAATGCTGTGTCAATCACTGTATCAATCTAGTTAGTGCTAGACATATCTAATAACTAAACTGCCAGGGTCTGGACTAGGTAAATTAGAATCTACTTATCTAGTCTTAGATCCTGTATACACTTTACCCTTCGGAGAAGTGTAAAAGATTCCTCAGTTAGGTTTCTCCCAAGGGATATTTTGAAGCTAGCAAAATGCAAAGTCTGGAATACAAGATATCAGAAGTTGTTTGAATTCCATCCTACTCTGTCTGATAACCTCTCTATCCTAAACTCAAGAGAGAAGCTTAATGAATGTTTTTTTTTTTAATCATGGTGTTCACCAGAATAGGCAGGCTATTAATTATTCCAAGTTTTCCAGTTGGTTTATATTGTACAAACTTGACCACAAATGGACTATCTATCTGACTAGGCTTAAAGTTCCAAAACTTAAGCAAGCCCCCACAGTCCTTTGTTTTCAAAGTATGCCCACAACAGTGATTGATGACAGATACTTAGGTACCCCTCTGGGTCTTCGTCCGTGTGTTTGTGGGGACCCAGAAATTTAGGATTTGCCTCATTATTTGTTTTGCTGCTCTCTGTATTCGGAGACAAGAACTAAAATCCAACATGGTTCCAGAAAAGATTTTCCATCTCTTGGCTGACAGTAACCCTGTGGTTACTCACAAGATGTCTCTTTTTCCTCTGGCAGCACTGAAAATATGGGCAAGATTAATTTCTGATATTACAGTCAACTGTTCTGGGGATGCTTTTACCTAATAATAGTGTGGTTGTTTATATCCAAAGTGTTTCTTGCTTGAGTTTTAATAATACTGAATTTTATTTGGTTTTTAACTATGCAAGAGCCATTTTATGAAGGTCGACAATATGATAATTTTACAGAAAAATACTGTACATGGCTAAATCAACTAAATTCAATATTTTCATTTTGTATTTAAGATGATCATAAACTTGTTAATATAACTTCCTGATTTTCATGAATTTTAAAGTACCTTATTTCCATATTGAAAACCTGGCAACAGTAATTCACGCACATGAATTCATTAGAGCAATTGTGTTGAACTAGAAGTATTTATTGATTATTTAAAATAAACGTGCTTAATTTTATTAGCATAATAACATATTACAGATTGTTTTCTGTAGACGTCTCTTAAATGATAGTGACATCTAATGGTTGTTAGGAACTATAGCAGGGTCCTCTTTTCCCTCTTCAGGATTCAAAACATTTTTGGTATCTATCATAGAATGAGTATGAACAAACTGAAAGTAAATTAAAGATCAGTTAACTTGGAGTAATGCGAAAGAGTAAGTAAAATTAAAAAGCTCTAAGGAAGTTTGTTCTATGCAAGTTTGATTTTTTTTAATTGTGAGCTTTTAAAATGTTTTCTTTATAGGTTCAGTTTTTAAGATAGGGTTCACTTCCCCTGTTTTCAGAGTTCTGATGTATGGTTTATTGTCTGGATAGCTATTTTGCATAAAAATTATGCAACCCCCACCCCCCCACCCCCACACACACACATTTGTTCCTATTAGCTGCTTTCAAGTCATTTTGGGATTGAGAGATCTCCAAGTTGTCCTGCCATCAACACCCCTGTTCAGGACTCATATGCTCAGGGCTAAGCCTTACTTGCTTGAGTCTATCCACCTGTAGTGGGAGCTTTCTCTTTTCCTGCTGACTTCTATCATGCCAGTCATTGTTGTCTTTTTTGAAGGCATAGGCATGTAATCAGATAATCCTGAATTTTGAAGAGGTCTTCGTACAGCTGCACTCATCCCACTCATCCCAAGAAATGGCAATGCATTTCATTTCTTGATTTACAGTGTCTAACTTCTCCCTACTTCTCACATCCTATGTTCCTATAATATGTATTGTGTAGCTTTGGATTTTCCTTTCACTTCGGAATACGTCAACAGCTGGACATTCTTTCAGCTTGAGTTTTGTCAGCAGAAATGGTAGAAAAGAAAGTAAAAAATGTTAGGGCTGGATCCAATTACCTTTTTTACCCAACCCTACTTTGGGACACTTCATATAATGTATATGTGTTTTTATTATAATACAATAGAATCTTTACCTTTATAGTTCCATTGACACCACTGAAGAGATACAACTGAAAGATAATTCAAGTCTAATTAAGTACCTTTAAAAAGGAAGATGTCTTGCATCTTGGGGAAGACTTTTAATGCAGAAGTGCATATTGGTTTAATTCTCCTTGTTGATAGATTTGCTGTTTGTATTTGTAATCATTGTTTGATGTACAGTGATAAATTGTAATGATTTGTCATTGTTCTTTTAAAAAGTCAAGATACATTTTGGACATGCTATATGTCTTCCATTCTAAGACACTTTTTCCTATATAAACAACTCTAAAAATGGGATGTATCTTAGAATCGATGTATCTTGTAATTGAAAAATGCAGTATATGGATTCAAATGGAATGCACTTCATTTTTAAGTTTTGTTCTGTGTGTAGAAATGTTATAATATGTCTTTTTATGGAATGTATTTTAGTATTATAATGTATTATAACTAAGTTGTGCGTCGCCTTAAGCCATAAGGAGTAGTCAGTAATAAATTATTATTATTATTATTATGACACAGCAAACAAGATAGACATGCTGGATTTCATATCATAAAATCACAAGTCGAACACCACCCAAGTGTCTAGGACTGTGTGATGTATTTTCGGATGATGCGCACAGATCCCAGTAGGGTGGCCTTTTGCAGTTGACAGATCATAATTTTGTCAATGTCTATTGTTTCCAAATGCCGGCTGTGATCTTTTGGCACGGCACCCAGTGTGCCCATCACCACCGGGACCACCTGCACTGGTTTCTGCCAGAGTCTTTGAAGTTCAATCTTGAGGTCCTGATAGCGGCTGAGTTTTTCCTGTTGTTTTTCGTCAATGCAACTGTCACCTAGGATGGCAACATCAATGATCCAAACCTTTTTCTTTTCCACAACTGTGATGTCTGGTGTGTTGTGTTCTAGAACTTTGTCAGTCTGGATTCGGAAGTCCCACAGTATCTTTGCATGCTCATTTTCTAATACTTTTGCAGGTTTGTGATCCCACCAGTTCTTTGCTGCTGGCAGGTGGTACTTGAGGCATAAATTCCAATGAATCATTTGGGCCACATAGTTGTGCCTCTGTTTGTAGTCTGTCTGTGCGATTTTCTTACAGCAGCTGAGGATATGATCAATGGTTTCGTCTGTTTCCTTGCAGAGTCTGCATTTTGGGTCATCAGCTGATTTTTCGATCTTGGCCTTAATTGCATTTGTTCTGATGGCTTGCTCTTGGGCTGCAAGGATCAGGCCTTCTGTCTCCTTCCTCAGGGTCCCATTTGTGAGCCATAGCTGGGTCTTCTCCTTATCAGCTTTTCCTTCAATTTTGTCAAAGAACTTTCCATGCAATGTTTTGTTGTGCCAGCTGTCAGCTCTAGTTTGTAGTGCAGTTTTCTTGTACTTTTTTTTGTCTGCTGTGCTTTGAGGAGTTTCTGATTTTTGACTTCAATCAAAGCAGGGTCTTCACTTTGCTTTACATATTCTGCCAGGGCATGTTGTTGTTGGTATTATTATTATTATTATTATTATTATTATTATTATTATTATTATATTGTTATTGACACAAAGACAGAATATGAGACAGCAAATGAAATATATATGTTGGATTTTGTATCACAGAATCACAAGTCGAACATTTCCCAAGTGTTTAGGACTTGGGATGATGATGATGATGATGATGATTATTATTATTATTATTATTATTATTGGCCAGGAATATTTTGCATATATAAAAACTGAATTACCATATTTCTCTCTGAATTATGTTGTTTTTCTTTTAGGCACTAAAGCAGCTGCAGACTATACAAATGGTGTCTACGATATGGTGTCACCTGCACAGTCAGTGTATTTTGGCACACTCCAAATCCTGCACCTCTTAGAAGAATTGAAGGTGGCCCTAGAGATGCTCAAGGATCCTCAAGAAAGAGAAGCTTTACGAAATCAAATACCAGGGACTACAGCAGCTTGTATACATGATTGGCTGGAGGAAAATCTGGTAAGTAGCAGGGGAAATAAGAATTTGCAAATGTATTGAATTGTGTGTGTGTCAGTTAACAAAGCCCCTGACTTCAAAGCCCCTTTATATGAAAGTTTTTTTTTAAAAAAAAAAACCATGCAGCTCCCTTGTCCTTTTCTCCTTATACTCTGTCTAGCTGCCAAGAAGTGCTAGAGAAGTGTATGATTGTGGTATGCATGGCAATAAACAAAGATTGAGCAGGATTCTACTTTAGCCTGTCCTTCTTGGACTCAAGGTGCTTCCAAGATGAGAAGTTGGAAAAACAAGGTGCCCCCAGTTACAAGAGAGACTTGCTACTTTAGGACTGATGCAGAGGTGGGAAAGCTTGATGATATGCTGGACCAAGAGATCCAGATTCCCAGCTTTTCATGAATATCCAAATACCCCAGAATACCCTCTGTATGTACTGTGTGTACAGTAGGAATATTTAACTAGTTGCATTATAGCTTATGTTTCTTTCTTCCTTCTGCTGAATATGACTTGGACTTTTTTGTAATATTAACTACTTCTGCGTACTACTTTGTGTACAAGATAATTAGCTTAAATAAGATTGCTTGCGTAGAATAAAAGCTTTCCTTAAAATATCTCCTCAGTTCCGTCTTTACATGTCTGTGCTTGATGTATGTGCATAGAATTCTCTTCTCTCGTGGGAGACAGAGGCCAAGTCTCTGTACAATCAAGGGTGGGAAAAATATAGGTTGAACCCATAGTAACTCTAGTAACTTCCAACTAAGTTATTGAGTCATGTGGTGTGAATTAGTGGATGGTGGCAGCTAGATAGAATTCAAGGATCCTATTCAAGACCAGGAGACAGAGCCGGATGATATTACAGCGGTTTTATGGATTTGGTCTGTGTTACTGTTTGTGAAAAAGTTCCTAGAATACAAGATAGACTTTTTTTTCTTGCCAGTTCATATGTCCAAGCACTTTGGAACAAGTTAATGTGCGCTAACACTTTGGAACACTCAGTTTGATTGTTAAGAAAATGATCTGGCTTGAGTTTTCTTGCTTTATGGTTTTGCATCACAATTAGGAATGTAACACTGAGAATTGGTCGCTGGTGCAGATTTCAAAGCACTTTAGTTTTGAATAGAATTTTTATTTCTTCTTCACTTTAGCTTTTACTAGTTATGGCTTTACTATATGAAGTTGGACAATTCATCTAAGGGAATGTGGATTTATGTTTGAAAATTGCATCCCATGGCAGAGAGCTTAGAATTTTATCACAAGGTG